>NW_010286398.1:56044-109974 GCF_000700745.2 Antrostomus carolinensis
TACACTATGTGGGTGTTTGCAGGGAAATTGTATTGAGAAGGCAGATTCATTTGCATGATGCTTGCAGAGATTTTTTTTTTAGCTCTCTACCTTTAGAGAAAGGTTTTCTTTGATCCATGTATTTAGTGGTGGTGAGAAAAGCAGACTGTCAGCCTCTGCAAACTAAACTCTATAGCACATTAATTCAGAGAAATGGCCCAGAACACACAAAACAATCCTTTTACCTTAGCTCCTCAATGTCTCAACTCATATTGGCATGATGGGCTCCGATTCAAAACCAGAGAGGTAAGTCTGCTGCAGAACTCCTTGTCAGCACATCCTCATTGGTAGATCTACACACAATGCTGTCCAAGGCCAGAATGAGATCAGGTCACAGAAGTCAAAGACACTATGTAAGCTGCTACCCAGCATCAGGGTGTAAATTGAGGATTAAAACAAAAGCCTCCAAGCTTCAGCTGTGGTTGTCCTCCTAACTCACTTCCTGGCCTTCAGTTACCACCTGATTCCCATTCTTAACTCCAGACCCTGAGCACATAATATGCTTTAAAACCTCTGCCCTGTCACCATCAACCAGCTCATGTCTTGCAAGGCTGCACCCAACAAAACCATCTGCAGATGCTGCTTTCAGTAGAGCTATTGTTCCCAGAGCCAAATACACACAACAGCCACAGTGGTTATTAAGGGTCAGGAGAAGGGCTTGCTTTTACACTGGCTAGCAGATAGTACCTGAAAATCTAGTCAAAACCACTTAGTCCTGACAACATGTCCTCCCTGTCCTCAGGCACTGTTGTCAAAGGTGTTAGGGTTAACAAACCACACAAAAAACAGCGTTGTCTTCCACAACTGAGAGAACCTGCAGACTAGTTAGTGCAAATATGATTCTTTCCTTTGTACATTTAAAAGCCTCAAAATCTGATCAGTACTGAACGTACAGTGCCAACAACTGTCACACTTTCACACTGGCTGCCAGCATGTCAAGGGGAGCTAGGCAAACCCAGCAGCCATCTAAGGATAAATAGCTAAGTGAACCCAATTTTCTTATCCAAATTAAGTAGTACAACAATATCTACATTATATGGAGTAGAGGAGAGTCTAGTTAGGGCAGCCACTGCAACCACTCAGTGTCCAGCTTCATTTTGTTTGTGTAGTTTTTAAACAACTGAAAAACAACATGCTGGTAACAGCTCCAACACATCCAAAACTCCCATGAGATGAGAACTGCTTTTCATGACCAAACTAGACTGAATTCTGTCATGTTCAGATTACAAGAAACAATCAGCAGCAATCAAAGATACTTTCTGAGCTCAATGTCTGTTTGTTTTTAAAGCTTTAGTAAAAGATGGCCACTGCTAACCAGGGCAAGAATAGCTAAATTAGAACAAGAGCTGGAGGCCCTCAGCACCAGCACAACTGTGCAGCTGGAGCACTCTGACTGCTGCAGGAGCAATGGGAAACACGGGGCTTTTGAATCAACCATCAGGGAAATGGCTGGTTTTTAGCATTATCCTTGTGTGCATATGAGAACATGCTTTGTGTCTGCACCACCTGTAATGCTAGAAACTACAAGAGTTGCTCTGCTGCATCTTCAGTAATTTGCAATGCCCAGGTACTGTACAATTTAAATAGAGCAGCAACGTACATCATCCACAGAGCAACAGTGCTTCCTGAGAAGTAATTCACCCTAATACTGATTGCAAGCATACCTCTGACATCATAAGGAGCAATATTCTAATATAATTTCACCTTAGAGCTGAAATCACCTGCTGCACTTCTTGTTCACCCTATCCAAAAAAATACCAAGGACTCCAAAGTCCCATTGAGCTCAGTAACACACTTTTCCCCCAAGACTAAAGTTATACAATTAAATAAACTAAAGAGTTACAACAGGAATACTAAAGCATTCAGCAAATATTCAATATCAGAGGTACTTAAATATTTACTCCTGAAGCTAGAATGGAGCTTCCAGTGTGCATTTAAAAAAATATATACTTATTTGCATCACAACAGCACCTGGGAACCCAGTCACAAATGGGATCCTATCGTACAAACACTGAATGAAAAAGACAGTCTCTGAAAAGCTTCTACACTAAAAACAACTGTGCAGTAATTTCAAGTAGTTATTTCATTTCTGGGGCTGAGCTCCTAGTGTTCAGCTGCATGAGACAGTAAATATATTCTTACTCTGAGGCACCCTGTACATAAATTAAAAGCACAAGGAGTCTATGCATCACTGGTCAGCTCTTACCCATCATAATTCCTCATTGTTTCATATAAAACAGCAAAGCAGAGACCATTTCTAGCATGTTTTTGGCAAATAAATTGCAGTTATAACACTGTGGCTATATTTTACATATATAAAATATTTACTTTTAGGAATTTCAACACTAATTTTTTTTTTAACCTCTTCACTTCTGAAGATGGTATGAACTGGTATACTTTGTGATTCATTAGATGTCTGTTGCAACGTGGTGTTTACTTACAAAACACTCTGGGTCACACTAGTGATTAGCCATTTTTTCTTATGTCTGATTAATAATTAAAACCAAATATGGTTCCTGACAAGGACATACACATGAAGGTGCTGCTGT
This sequence comes from Antrostomus carolinensis, assembly GCF_000700745.2. Classification (NCBI taxonomy): domain Eukaryota; kingdom Metazoa; phylum Chordata; class Aves; order Caprimulgiformes; family Caprimulgidae; genus Antrostomus; species Antrostomus carolinensis. The sequence continues at coordinate 58,633 of NW_010286398.1, forward strand.
CCTTATCTCCTGCCCCTAGATCATGGAAGCTTCAAATTATGCTGGGTTAGAGAAAACTGAGATAACAGGTTGGAAATGTAAAAACAGTCATGCAAAATAAAACCCAACATGTGTGCGGACTGTCTTTTCATAAACGTGTAGCTCATTTAAAAATATAAATACAAAAAATGTATACCAGCTTCTGTAGTTCTAAAGAAACAACCTGTGACCAATAAATCAGAAAGCTGGGTATCTTTTGCTTGCTATCTTAGTCTGCCAAACAATTATGCAGTGAAATGTTCTAATTGCACTTTGATTTTAATGTTAAAACCCATTTCCATAATTTCAGTGGATCTTTACAACACCATTTAATATTTGCCAATGAAGCAAATGAGCTGCAAGTAACATTCACAGATGGTTCATGTTTTCCATTAAGTCTGCAAGCTAAGATTTCTTTGTTTACAAAGAAAAAGTAAATGCTTTGGAAGAGTACCATGAACTAGAGGCTTCCCCAAATCCGTAAGTGGCAGCCTGAACACCTCCCAGTACCTATAGGTGGATGAGAGCTCCGTCACTAAGACAGAGATTCTTCTTTACAGGGGAGGCCAAAACCTTGTCCAAGCCAGGAGCTTTGTAACAAACACGTTCCATCAGAAGTCTGGGATGCAACTGGATTATGTTTAGGTTTAATGAACCAGAGCACTTCAGACTAGCTGGTAAGGAAGAGACAAAGCTAGTTTCCCACACACTCATGCCATCATTCTCAGTTTCTCTTATGATCTGCTTGAGATTGGGAGATTAGGAAAACAGTTCTCCCAGGGTTAGTGTTTTGCTTTGGTTTGGGGGTTTTTTTGTCCGTTTCTGTTTTTTTTTTTTTTTTTTTTTTTTTAGTAAGAATCATCTATATCAGCATAAATCCAGATTTATCATCTGAGAAATACTGTGAAAGTGATATTGCATTGTTAAAGTAATTAACCCAATAAACATATATTTCAAAGAACAGTATCTATCTTTTCTCCAACTCATTTCTACTACACTTCCTTTTATTTATACATTTTCAGTATTATAGTATTTGAAGTGGCATCATTCTGACATACTAACCAGTTTAAATTATGTTGACCCGGGGCATCCACAGCAGATATTGATTAATCACAGTATGAATTGAGCAGAAAAGGAGAAGACAGGTCAAAATAATGATGATCTTAAAGCTGTTCTTTTGTTCAAGTATCTATCCTATATGGGAATACAGTCTCTGGCCCCTAGTTTACAGTGCTATTCGAAAGTGGCAAAATACATAGAGATGGAAATACAACTTCCTTATACAGCAAAGACAAGTTGAAGAACATTAACAGAACTGTATGTACATTCTGTTAATGTCTGACTGGCAAGAAGTCAAAGTGATTCAACTGTTTTTGATCTGCTCTGTTTTATAATTTATGCTCCGATATTAACACAGTGCTGGGAATGAATGCTTTTTCATTTCAACCTTGTGTTTTTGTGCAACTCTAATTTTGACCTAGATATATATTTAAAAAAAGAGGTGGGGGAAGGGGGGTGTAGGGGGCAACAGAGGAGTTTCATGCATATTTTTTAGGGAAGGGCAAACTCAAGAGCACTGAACTTCCATCCCAGCTTGGGGAGCCTGGCTTTCTGCTGTGGGACTCTGAAGTTACTCTTTAGAAAGTCATTCTTCTCAATAGCTTGTTCACTTTGAAGTAATAGCCATATACAAGCAGAACTAACAGTTCTGCATCGCAGAACATTTAAGCTGTAATGTAACAAGCAAGAACATCACGATGGTTGTTTACCACTAATGCAAACTGCTGTTATATTTCTGTACTATATTTCTGAACACTCCCTCTGGTTGGATAAGCACCCTAAACATTCGATTAAAGTTACTGATCACAGTCACCAATTAAGCTTCATTCACACAAAACTGAAACCTTTTTTTTTTTTTCCCATTTGATAATGCCCAGATTTTAAGCTAGAAGCATCTAGAAATGATTGTCTTTTTCAAAATTATTTATTTAAAACTATCACTGACATCTTAAGCAAGATCAAGAAAATAAAAGCTAACTGGGTCTGTGATTATAGCAACTAATTTCCTGTTTTCAAAAGCTTCAATTCAAATGTATAACCTCTCCATTTCTGCATAGTAAATCTAATTTTGGGGATGTATCAGAACTAGGCAGCACAAGTGCAGCATGTTCAGCCAACTCATCTTGGAATTAAATCTGCTGCGTAGGTACACGCATTTTCTGAAAGCGCCAGGCTTACAACTATCTTAACAGCCCAATGGCCCTAACCCAGCTCCTGCACATTTACAAATCCTGCACATGAAAAAGTATTTAATATTCATCCCACAAGTATTTCTGGAAAAAAAGGTGGACGTAAACCCTCAGATACGGACACTTTTAACCCCAGGGGCAGCATAAATTCTGTATAGCTCTTCTCCACTGTATTTTAGTGTCTCTGCAAATACTCTTTACCTTCAAATGAAACACATGCAATGAAACCACAAAACCTTATTAAGAAGTACTGGCCCCTTGCCTCACTTCAGACAACTGAAAATCACAGCAACTTGGAGATTGCCTATTATTTTTTCTCCTAAACACAGTACGAAGAACTGTGAAGACACACTGCCTGATGCCTGCAGTCTGTTCCTGAATCATCACTGAGGCACAGTAACTATGAGGGCTGTTTTCCTGCTGCGTTGATAAGTCTATCTGAATATGAGGCACTTACACTGTGATGGCTTACATCAAAAGTATGTATTTGTGTGATTGCATTGTGTTCCCCATCCATACTTCCCATGTCTGTTGCCTATAAGTGATGATCACCTTCCATCAACAAAGAAAGAGGCCAGGATTAGTGAGCACCAGCGAGGGACATAAGAAGCCCCTCCTGGACCATGCTTACGGCCAGGTCATGCAGCCTCTAGGCTGAATGTTTCTGCAGGAAAGTCCTTATTTATTTTAATACAGACATTTATTCTATTTCTGCTGTTAGCATTACTTTCAGTAATATTGGTGACTAGGTATCACATAAAAATCCCAGATACTACAGGACAAACCCCAGCTGCTACTACTGAATGAGAAGTGAGATGAAGGGCCACTCAAATACAAACAGGCTAGCATTTTGGAGAGAATTTTCAAACCTTTTCATCCATTGGGCAGGGGGGTTTGCACATCCATGTTCCTCTTCTCTAAGTGAGCACAGCAACTCTTCTAGGGATATTTTCTTCGCAAGCTTGCACTTCTGCTACTGGCTGTGAGTCTGCTTCACAAATTAGGACCTCTTCTCCTAATGCTGGGACACAGCTGACCTGCCTTAATCGCCCCTTCTCCCTTCCAATTCACAGCTGTTTTTGACCTTGCTGCCCACTTAACTTTAATGGAGTCTGCTTAACTGACACCTCCCAGTGAAAAGAGAAGAAAAACAGTGTTTGTGCTCCAGTTTATGTGGGTTTTTGAGCCAAACTATTGTTTTAAGTTTCTAACCAAGTAACATGGAAGTGATGCATCTCCAACTGACACTCCCCACAATGAGAGCAGGTTTGTTGCAATAAAGCTTGTTCAGCTGTGCTGAAGGAGCCTGCATCACAAATGGGCAGAGTTACTAACTCACTAAGACAAGTTGGGTATAACACCATTTTAAAAACACACATATTGCAAGAGGCAGATGCTAAGAGCAAGTTTAAGCACTGGTTGCCTGCCTGGCACAGCAGCTCTGCTGTCCTGCTAGGAAAGGACCCAAACAAACAACAAAACCTCTTTATTGAAACTAATCCAAACAGACACCCACTGCACAGCACAGCCGCAGGAGGCACAGACACCACGTACTCCTTAAATCCGACTGCAGTCCTGGGTAAGAGTTTGCTTTCTGCCCTGTGCCCTCACCTCTGGTTTTGAGGCCTATGCCACGTTGTTATGCTTTACTGTCAGCTAACCACACATACACAGACCACCTACTTTAAAGGCCTAAATGTATACTTATCACCTCATATGCCTTTTTCCAAGTATTCTTGTTTGCATTTACCTTTTCATTTATATAAACCTTATATGCCACTAGTATTAGTTGATTAAATTGCTTAAAAACCAGCAGTTCTCAATTATTACACCTTCCACAGCCAACCACCTTTTATCCCTTTTGCCTAGATTAGCCCTTCTCAGCCCATAGCCTTCCTGTTCCCTGTCTCACAACCCTTTTTCCTCTTTCTCTAAATGGATGTGTCACTCTTCTCAAAGTGCTCCGGCACTGCCACCACAGTGTCCCCTTGGCAGCAGGTTGACCTTGGCCACCTGCCAGATGCCCACCCTGCTGCTCTCTCACTCCCCCTCCTCAACAGGACAAGGGGCTTGGAAACACAAAAAAAAGCTCATGAGTTGAGACACAGCAAGATCAGTTATCGATTACCATCTCAGGCAAAGCAGACTTGACTTGAGGAGGAGAAATTAAACTTACTCCCAATTGAGTTGGATGGTAAGAAACAAAGACAAAAACTAAAATACCTTGCCCCCCCATACTCCCCTTCTTCCCAGGCTCACCCTCGCTCCTTGATCCACCAAATCCTTCCCCTCCTCCCTATTCAGGGCCAACTCTAAGACTCAGATGTTTTTCATCTGCCTCTACAGAAGTTGAAAAACAGAACCAACATGGCCTTGTTTGCATTAAGTAACACTCACCCATACCTTCTTTTTTCTTCCTGAAGCACAAATCTCTCCATAGTCAGAAAATTTGTCTCCCGAAAAAAAGAAAAATGCATTTTGACTGCCATAGTTTCCTCACACCACCTCACAGCCACAGCACTACTCACAGGAGCAAAAAAACCCCTATGCTGGCAAAGCTTCTCCTTAAGTCCTGGTCTGAAGGCCTGGTTTATCACCAGCAGCTGTGCATCATTAGGAGCTCCACCCTGAAAAGTGTCGACAAAGTGAAAAACAGGTGTAGCTACTTTCAGGTTTTTATCTAACTACCTGGCCAATAGCAAATGACCACTGCTAAGGGAGGAAAAAGTAAAAAACAAAAACCAAACAAAAAACCCTCCCAAAGCCCCCTAGACCAAACAAACATAAAGAGAAAATCCAAGACTGCTTGAAAAATGCCTATTTTGCTATTTTAAAATTGCAGGAAAAAAAAGTTTTACACGTAGCATAAGCTTAATTCCAGTATAAGACAGTGTCCAGATGTTTCAATTAATATAATTACAAGTGTATCCAACTGAGCTGAAGTCCACAGGTGAAGAAACTATCTGATTTACTGTCTCAGTAAAATAAAATAAAACAAAACAAAATAAAATAAAATAATTAAGGCAGCTCATTCTGTCTGAGTGATAGTCTGTGGTTACAAACATTTTAGGTTCTTGCATTTTACATGAATATATGTCAGTATTTTTATCACAAAACTAAAGATCGTGCCCAGAATGTGAGATGCTCTATAGCAAAACTTGTCTATACAACAGCTCCTTGAGTACTGGGGACTTGGCTGAAGAGCTTTTGAGTTTTAAGAAATATACTTTTTTTTATTAAGCAGCTGCAGAAAATCAGCTGGTGACCTGTTTCTGATACACAGTCTGCCGTATTACCCAGCATCATTTAAAGCACCACACAATCGAAATAGAAAGTGAGGGACAAGAATATATGATAATACCTACTACTGAGCCAGGCAAACTGAACAAGAATTATTAAAAAAAAAAAAAAGAAATTGTTAATGCTAAGCCTGTTTTTTTTAAAAAAATCTCTCTCTTCCAGCTTTCAAGTTGGAATATTTAGTTTAAACCAGTGAAATGTTTTACTTCTGGGCTGCCTTTTCAATAGCACTTACTGAAACAGAGGATCTCTGGAGGAATTTTCTTTGGTAGTGCACACGGGCTTGGAAACAGCATGCAGGTGGTTCTTTTGCAAATGCCCAAGAGCTACAATTTCTTATAGCAAGACCTCACTCTCTTTAAGAGGCTGGGCTGTGATTCATGCATGTGCAGCATGGGAAGAAGACTGGTTTCTTAATTTATAAGTTTAATTTTAGGTCTTTCTACTAGAAAATATATTTTTACTTTTTATCTTGGAGGCAGGGAGAGGACAGCTTTGTTGACCACTCTTACAGACGCTTCTTTATAGCGTAAGTGCAGTAGGCAGAGGGAGCACCTCTGGGGGTCTTGAAATAGCACTAGTGCAAGTGGAGCTGGCAAAAACGTAGCAACATTCAAGGAGGCGAATACAAGTGCCATAATAGCAAAGTACATTTTTCTGCAAGAGTTAACAGTGAATATTCTAATATTTTATGTAACGTGTGTGCCAGTGAGGCAGGTTGGTGTAGGAGAGGAACACTTACTCCCAGAGCCGCTGACCGTGCTGAGGAGGTTCCTGCTGCGAGGCCTAGTCCTGCTGCCTGGCCAGCCACAGAATCCCTTTGCTTTCTACTGTTGTGCAAGGCTGTCTCAGGCCAGATGAGAGGAGCTGCTCCCAGAAGAAGAAAGATAAACTGTAGCCACCTATTTAACAGTAATTAAAAAAAAGAAGAAAGTTGGTACTTTTAATGGAGGTTGTTTTAAACGTCCTGCGCCTGAGGGAGCCAGCAGCACGGAGGCTAAATTGCCCTCAGCGGCAAATACCAGTTGTGGGTGGACTGAGCTGAACGCGCTTCTGATCTGAACTCAACGGCTAAACAGACCCATGTTTGTTCAGGCAGGAGACCACCTAGAAATGACAGGTCCTACAGGCAAAAAATCACAGGTAAATGTCACAGAAACTGTATAAAAAAGTATTTTGCTGACTTTCTTTGGCCCTTACAGACTCGATTCAGCTGAGGGTGGGGCGGGGGAGAGCGGCGAGCATCTGCATTTGAGGAAAGTGAATGAAAAAGAATGCCAATCCCATAGCCAGGAATTTTGTTACGTCTAAGTTGGGATATTAAAAACAGCTTAGACCACCCAAGAAGAATTATTTAATTTGAATTCTTACTAAATTAGGTGCTTAAGAAGTGCAGGGAAAGCAGTGTGGCAGGAGGCCCAGATTCAAGCCTGTGATCCCCTATACCCGTTTTATTTCTTCATATTTAAAGTACTCAATTAATCTATACAGAGTTTTTAATACAATACAGTTGATTAACACTAGTAATTTCAGTGCCTTCTTAATATAACAAGTCTCTTCTGAGAAATATTCCAAGTTAATGATCTGTGTCATTTTTTAAAGTTTGCCTTCTAACTAATTTTAGTGGAAATATCATTATATTCTTCATTATACTTATTTATAGCAAGGACTGAATTGGATTTAAGATGTCATGATTTTACCATAATAAAGACCTACTGCTCTGAAAACATACTATTCTCTCTTCTTTTGGAGCACTAATAGGAGGAGTTTTTTGGGTTTTTTTTAAGTGTAGCTTAAAAACAAAACAAAACAAAAAGTTGGGGAGGAGGCGAAGGTGTCTGTTCCGCTTTGAGGCTGGCTGAGCATTGCAGGATGATGCCTTGGGGTGCTGGTCCACACTGCCTCTGCCCACACCCCTGCAGAACTGCTGGGTCCCCTCCCAGCCCCCTCCTCATTTCAGTCCTTGCACTCAGCATCCCACCTCCCACAAACACCAGTACCATCGTGCTGAGGCTGAGCTGCAAACCTCTGGCACTGAAATGATGGCGAGGAGAAAAACATACCCCTTCCATGTGAGTGCAGTGGCATTTCTCTGCTCTTTCCTCATAACCAAACCATTAATGTCTCTGCCTTCCTTTTCTACTTTGCACATGGAGGCACGTTTGCTGTGTCCTGTCTCACTAACAGTGGAGAAGAGTCATTTCTTCCACATGCCCCGTCCAGCTCCCTGCTGTGCTTGTGCCAGCCAAGGCCTGAGTGGCACAGGACACGCCAAAGGGCTTCATCTAGAGAGCTAGAGGCTGGAAATCGGGCCCCAGTGACACCCCAGCCAGTGAGCGCAGCACAGACACCGTTCGACTACTGGCCACATGAGGATGTTTCCCGGCTGGCTCCTGCCCTAATAACAAGGGACTGAAACAGCAGCTGATTTGAGAGGGAAAGGGCAGGGGGGGCAACTGCCTTACCCCTAAGCTGAGCAATTTTTATCTTTAAAGTTGGCTTAGAAATAAGGCAAAGAGAACCGTATTTCAACCAGGTATTTTTCTAATAACATTGCTTTCACCAATGCTACTGTAAATAAACACAATGTAAATATTGGTCTCTACTCTGCTTTTAAAACAGAAGTGCTGAGGGTTTTTTATTTTTTTTTATTACACAGAGTATTTTTTCTACTCCTGATTGCAGCAAATACTGGGACAAACGAGTGGTTGTGCCTCAGGACCAAGGATGCATGCAGCAAGGGCAATGGTAAGTGGCAGTGCCCAGAGCACCACTGTGTCCCCACCCCCACTTCCACTTGTGAGCTCCACCAGAATGAAGAGGGAGCATGGCACTGACCTCAGTGACAGGAACTGTGGTGTGTTTTACCCGTGCCCTTGGTCGTGCAGGGTGACACAGCTCCTCCCGACTGGCAGCGGAGGAGGGCTGTTTGCACTGTCTGCCTGGGGGATGCAGCTTGGCTCCCCCTCCCCACCCCAGGGCAGACATCCATGTCTCCAGGCACTGCCTACATGGGCACCTTGGCTTGGTCTACATTTAATTCAAGGGCTCTCCTCCTCTGCCCATGTGCTCCTGCTTCTTTTTTATTCCTGGCCTCTTAATGAGGGTCAGTGGAGTTGCTCTGACAGGAAGCTGGGCACAGAGGGTAGGATGAGTTGCTCAGGATCTGCTTCAAACCACTGTGGAGCTGCAGAATGTGCCAGCTCAGCACCTCCCCCCTTGCCTGGCACAGGCCAAACTCCAGAGTCTTGCACTCTGTATGAAGCAAACCAAACTGGAAATGGAGAGTAAGCTGGGTCTGTGTTCAAAAGGCATCAGGAATTTCTGTCAAACTGACAGTGCACTCCGCTTCTGCAGAGCCACGCACAGGCGCAGCTGCTGCGGTGGCCGGTGCGAATGTACACCACCATCACATGAATTATGCATTTCTTTGCATGCAAAATACTAAGCATATTTATGCATTTTTCTTTACTTCTTTTAACTTTGCTGAACACATAGCATGACGTTTTCCCCATCATTATATTAGACCTTGAATTAAGGCAAGTTCCTTGTTAGGGAGTGAGGGTTTGGTTGGTTTTTTTTTTTTTTAATTGCTACTTTTAAATTCTAGTGAAACAACAAGTAAACAAATAAAAAATTCATTAGAGAGAGGCAGCTCAACTTAGATGAAAGTTTTACAGTGTATAGCTCTGCTTTCAAAAGCAGAAAATCCAGTCACCAGGTCATTAGCGCAGCATGCAGCACCACAGAAATGAGGAACATTAGAACTTGTGTCGTTTGGAAGATTTACTAATATTTCAGTGTCTTAACAGCAATGTTTCAGCCTAAAAGCTCCCCAAAAGGCACTTAAACATTGAAAAAAACATCCAAATGCCTATGGATGCATTTACTCATTACAAGCATATTTAAAACAATGCATTTGGGTTGGCCTGTGACATCTCTGGGGCTACTATGGGAAGGCAGGGGGAGGGCACGAGGAATATTCATTCCTTATTTCGCCTGCTGCAAGGGCAGCCAGAGCATATCTGCTCCTGAGCATGTGTGGAACGACTGCTGCAGTGCCAGAGGTGCTCGTGGGAGTCGTTGCATGTACAGATTACATTTTACTGTTTGACTCTGAAGATTCCCCTGAAGAAGCTAACGCTGATTATGATCCTAGCTTGATAGCTTTGCTTCTTTGAACATGTCAAGTTAATTTCATGCTGAATAAGGAGAAAACTTATGCTTGTCACGGTGCTATATATCAGTCAGGGGCTAAGAACAAAGGCTTTAAAACCCAACTGACTAGGTTTGCAACATGGCTTGGCTACAAACAGTGAAATGCAAATGCCTTTGTGCCTTTCACAGCACCAATGAACTTTCCTTTGGAAGACAAGATGGCTACAGAGGGATCCCCATTACCATGTAAAAATGGCTTTGAATTATGCTCTTCAGCACTGGTGGAGGCAGATCTGGGAAGAATGGCTCTGCAAATGTGTTGGGGGCTGCTCCTCAGCCATGTGGCCATTCCTTTTTCCTGGATCTCTCTAGACAGCTATTGTAGTTAGTTACCAGTGAGCCCAAAGATGCTCTCCCCCTTTAAAACCAGGTTAACATACTGAGAGAGTAAGAATCTGTAGGGGTTTTCTTTGGTCTTCTTTTCTGTTTTGTTTTGTTTTTTCCCAGCTCCACACTCTGTTATGCTTTTTAAATCTTTACTTGCTGTTTGATCTTCTCAATCTCCTCCAGTTTAATATTAGGAATTGTAAAAAGAGTGTCTAAAAGGAAAAACAACAAAAAACCCCACTGAGTTATTTAAGCAAACTGCTTCTCCTGGATAAAATATAAAAATAAGGTCTCAGAAAAGCTTCATAAGCTGCACCATAGGGATGCAATTACTACTGAAAACAGTGCAATCACAGTTTCTGTCTTTTAGAAGTCATCGTTCAAACTTTAGTAATATTTGCAGTAACGTCATCTTAGTTCCAAGCAGCTCCACATATAAGGGGAAGTCCCAGAGGCTTTGCAAATGCCCATCATAAGGAAATTTCCCAAACCTCTGTGCCACTCATCTTGAGGGTTTTTTTAGAGTTAAACTTTCTGAAAGACAGATGGCCAGTTGTAAATGAGGGCATGGCATGAACATTAATAGTAAAAAGTCTTCAGCATCGCTTTCTATTACTTTTTAGCATATGCTTCTTTTCTTGTTATGAAAGGAATCTCTAGGAGTTTCCTATGGGTGTGTTACAAGCTAATGGTGATTTTCCTATTTAAAGGGAGATAATTAAAAGTGACTTGAAGAGCTAAGCCTCTAAACTTCCTGGCAAGACTACTGGTTTCCATCTTCTCTATAAGTCTTTGTCCTTTTTCTCCACATTATCAATCAATAGATTCATGGAAGAGTTGCTTTGCTTTTGCAGTTTTGATTCTAGGAAAATTCAGGTTTCAATTATTCTTAAATAAGTTACCTAGGTTGGGTTATTATACAAAATGTTCAGGAAAGCCTAAGATCAAGAAAAACTTAATTCATTTCTCCTGTGTATGTGGAGGAATGCGACTTAGTTGGAAAAGAAGTCTCAATTCTGTGTTTTCTTCAAGATAAAATTTATCTTTGAAGGCTGAAAGATAATTCCTGTATGCAGAAATATGGGAGGACAGAGTGAGTCACCCTCCATCCCCCATTTCACGGAAGGCCTAATGAAAGACTGGCACCAGTGGCAAGAGAGGAATAGCTATAATCCCATTGGAGTGGACTACGGCTTATTAATTTACCAAACCAGACTGTAAAGAATTGCCATGGCTCTCTTCCATGTTGCAGCACTTGTGGTTGTGGCCTTACATCCAGACAAAAGCCAGGTACACAGCCTGTGCCCACGCATGGCATCGCGAGGCAAGTGGCTGTCACTCCACAGTAATGCACGACACAGCTGGCATCTTGGAGTTCCTTTCTCAGGCATCACATGGTGATGTTTTACTAATCCTGAGATGGCTGCGTTTGTGTGTCTTACCTTATGTATTTATTATTTGATTGTGTTAGCTATTTAATACATTGCTGCTCTCCTTAAGTAATGATCTATCAGCCAGAGACTTCATCTCAGTTCTTCTCCATTGCAAATCTCCAGTCCAACCCAGGGAAGACTGGAACAATTCTGGCGTGGGTTTAATTGGTTCTTATCTGCAACTTCCCAAAGCTTATTTGCAAAAAACCCTCACACTTCCCTCCTGTTGTGTGCCCAGGATGGGGAGGAGGAAGACAGCTGTAGATTCTCCTGCTTTGGTGGAATTTTCAACCAAAAGGGTCTTAAATCCCTTTTTTCCAACCATGAAACTACACAGTGTTAGTTCTATGGCTCCTTATGTCAATGAAATATTACAGGCAAGGGCCAAAATAAAGCTAGCCTGCAACACATGGAAAACACACACGGCTGTCCCAAACCAGCCTTTTACTTGGTTCATTCTAAAATCCTGAAATTCAATCTCCCTGGTAAAAACTTTTTACCTCTGATTTTGAAAAATGCATCAAATTGCTTTTAAACACCCATTCCTGAGTTTACAGAAAACAGGTCACCTTAGATGTTTATATGCTCTGGGCTGAGCCCTGCAAATAAGCACAAAACCCCCCAAATTTAAGCTATTATCTCTTCTCTGATTGAAATACGCTATTGATATCCTTGCATGCTTGTGCTTATGCAGAAGATAATTGAAAAGCTTCTCTTTTAATGCTGTCTGGTTTTCTGCAGAATGATCACAAGCACCAGAGACCTTATGGCACTTCCTTTTAGCAGCCTCAAAGTTATTTAAAATTCCTCGGATCTGCTCACTCAGCAACACGCCTTCCTTTCCCTCATTGTTAAGTTCCCTCCGCATACCTACATAACTACCAACACTTTTTTTTTTATTCCCTTTTTTTTCCCCTCTCTCTTTTTTCTTTTTATCTTTAAATATAATTCTGGCAATGAGTAGGAAGAAAGTAATCCAGATTACTTGGCTAACAGCACAGTATATCAGCTACCTTTTGCATTACAGCTTCTTGTCCACTGAAGAGGAAGAGCAAAGGGAAGTTAGTTTGGGAGTAAAATCAGCAGAGTTAGTATGTGAGAATTCTTTTACAACATTGATGTGCAGGCAGGAGGTATTAATGCAAAGAGCTCTAATGCTAGTTTAGCATTAGACTTTTGTTAGCGTGTGAGAGAAAAAAAGAGAAGTAACCTGCTAAAGGAAGTTAACAAAATAAGCAGTTGTGTCCTTTCTGATTCTTTAAGAAGTGTAAGAAACCATGCAGTCTAAAAACAACTGGCAATTTTGGCATGATGTAAAATATAGTCACTATTGGATGCAATGGAATGGTGGCTTTTCAGAAAACAATAAAAAGAAGCAACACGTAAGGACTAGAAAAATTCAAACAAAATTTATTTATTGTCAGCTGCTTCCATTAACTCAGACAGTGGTTGTTGCACTAGAAAATATTATACAGATTTTTACATTGTCACAAATAAGCAAATACAATACTTTTACGTATAAATATTCTAGCTCTCTAACAAATCTCCATATAGTACAAATCTTCAGAAATTACCTGATAATTAGCAGGTTAAGGTTTTAATTTATCTTTCATCTAAATTGAAAAAAAATTGCTCTGCATTGTCTCTTTTAACCATGAACAAAATTAAGTTTAAGGATGAAATTAGAAGGGAGAAGAACTTTCAAATTTGTGGAAAAAGTACGTAAGTCTCATGGTAAAAGAAGATCTTAGAAATGTCCCTTGTCAAAGACAGGCAAATGTAGGCAAATGCATCTGCCAAAGTTGGATCATACCTCTTTAGGTAACTTCATTTCCTTAAAATCCTGAGTGTGCTTTATACAAAACAACTTGAAACAGTGTAAGATTCACATTAAAATAAGGCAACTGGCATTTGGGGAGTTTCAAATACTCCCGTCTATAGCTTGCTGTGTGATGAAAATGTTCTCCCGTTTGGGCAGACCAATGATAACCACGGTATTTGATGGTGCCTACCTCCTTCTGACCTTCAGTAAGAGTAAGATACTAGATTTTTGCTTTCACAAATCTCCAATTGTCTTACAATAATTCATTTTACTGGGGATTTGCTTCTCAAGGTGTTTCAGTAATGATATTCTGTTTTCCTGTCCCCAATCTTATGATGGGCTCTACACAGGTGTAAAATTCTACATAGCAGTGCCAGGATCAGATTGACTAAATGACAAAGAGACAGACAACTGTATGAGAGCACAAATTCACATGTATTTCCATTATTTCAGCACTGGGCAAAAAGATTTCTCTATTGACTTTTCCTCAAAGCCACTGAGAATAAAGCTATAAAAGAAGATTATCAAAAAGTAGGCCATGTTGCTCTGCTTATCATATCCATGTTGCCACTTCTCATTTTCCAGAGGCAAGAGATTTCAGACTGGATTCAGAGTGGATGACTGGTACAGCATGCTGGGCTGATGCACGCCTTCCTCTTAATCTCAGTGCACAAATTACATCTTCGCATACCTAGAGATATAGATATTCTTATCATGGGAAACAGGTATTAGGGGACAAAGTTGGCTGAAGACAGGGAACAATGTCAGATTTTTATATCATGGCCTAATGGTGGGTCACATTTTAAAAAAAATAAATTATCAGAATCTAGAGACATCCCATAGCAATGTCTCATCTCTACAGCAGAATTTACCACTTTAGCAATACGCTTATTTCTTTCTCCATTCTCAGTATATGAGAACTGCCAATAAAAGCTGCTTTATCTTTCCCCCTCTTTCTTTTTTCCCCTGAAAAAACTTGTTTTGCTTTTTAACTGTAGATCAACGGGGCTCCAGATCTTTCAAGTCTGCGATGAAACCTCAGTTACACAGTTTATCAGCTGAATCTGTAAATTAACAATGTCTGTATCCCCAGGCCATCACTCTTCCCAAATAATAGAACGTTGGATCATTGCCCTTCTGAGTGAACATCAAAAGTTGTGTCTAAGAAGACATGAAACAGAGCTTCTAGAAGAATAAAGGTGAGGATAGCAGAGGCACTCAGAGTTGCAAGTGCAACTGCTCACTTCACAAAAAAGGTGGCAATTCTGTGGGTGGCAAAATCAAAGAGAGGTGGGAGTGTTACAGCCATGATCTTCCATGCTTTCTCAAGCACTGCAGAGTTGAGATTCTCACCTCTCATTTCAACATTTGACAGAATTTTTTTACAAATCATGCACCTCGCAAACTTGAATTCCATTTTAATACCCCTGGTAAAGCCTCTAAAGCTCCCCTCCTGGTAATAATTTTCTGCTTTTTAAACCACCAGAAAATCCGTATGTTTCTTGTTAATTCTGCTGCAAATGCCTTGAATTGAACATCCTTTTAGAAAATGTGTGTTTTAAGTTTCCAACCTTAGAAATTTTTCTTTTGGAGACCTGCTCCAAAGGGTAGGTTTAAATCTTGGCTTAAAACAAAGATATGCTGTGCTGGCAGTTATCATGAAGATCTAGACGATGGACTCTTCTTTCCTACAGTGGAAGTGCAACCCAGTTTCTAGTTAGTTATTGTGATCCCATCCCACCACCCGCTTACCACTGCTATGCAATAACCTCCTTTTGTTAGAAAGCAACAACAAAAAATGAGTCCCCACTGGTGGTCTTGAAACTTTGTGGCCTCTCTCATGACACCCATGTGCACATGTTCAAAAACATTCTTAATCTTTCTTAGGACAGAAATCAAACTCCTGAATAAATCAGGAAACACTTTTAAGTGGCAGAATTTCCCTAAATTACATTTATGCAACTTGTTATTACATTTCACATGGAGTAGCAGTGAGGATTATGGGAGACAGGATAGCACCTACTGTAGGTATCTATTTCCCATAGAAGCTGTTAGGGCAAGTTTATTAGCCCATTGTGGCTGTAAATAACGAATTCAACTCAATATTTGGGGTTACTTGGGGTTTAAATTGGTACTGATCTTAGTCTAATGTTTCCAATTTCAGGAATTGAAAGACATTAGTATACGCCTTTGCCAGCACGCAAAATGTTAATCTTGATAGATTACATTAATCTTTATAGAGAGCACTTTTTGCTCCACTTATATTTCAGGATCGTAACTCCTCAACATAAGGATGGTTTAGCTCTTTACATTGAGAACACTGCACATTTATTTTAATTGGATAACTGAGCTTTTCTGCTTACTGAGCTGTCTGCCTGACATTTGCAAAATGCAGCTTTTTTTTTTCCCCAGCACAACCTAGCTGTTCATTTTTATAAGGCCTGTCATCCAAAATGCAGAACCTAATCCTTAATTAGTTGTCATATTTGTTTAGATGTTATACATCATCCATTGGACTGAACTGTTTGGTTTACTGTCTTTTCATAATGTCCATTAAATGATTATTTTTGCATTCACTTATGTTTTATTTATCAGTTTTCCTACATACTGAACTCCTGACTTCTAGGCCTTTTGCTAAACAATGGAATCATTAAATTGGTACGGCATGCAGGCTGCCCAGGGAATGCATGGGCAAATCAAGGCTGACAGAAAGCAAACTAAAGCAAGCCATCAGCAGCGCTGAGAAACAGACTGGAGTGCTGTGGAATACCTTAAACACAATGAGCTTTTCTCCAGTTTGGATTTTCAGGTGCAAATCTCTTTTGGGATCAGGAACCTACAGCAAGCCAGCATGTCTCATGGGAATGAGAAGAGACACTTCACTGCCATCTGATCCCTGTTAAGCAAACAATGGGGCCATGGAGGCATCTTTTCACTCTGACCAATGTGGAACAGGGACTGGAATCCAGGGCAGAGTCCAAATCAGCAGACTGTTGAAGGACTGTTTCTCAATGACTAATTATTTAAGTAAAATGGAAGGTCTTTAACAGAAGAACTGAGAATGAGTTGACTCAATATACACAAGGCAGCTACACACACACACAAAAAAAAAAAGTAGAGCATTAGGGAAGTGCTGGAAAGGCATAAAAGCTGCCGGAGAGCAATCTCCCTTTCAGACAAAAAGCAAACATCTCCATTGCTACACAAATCAGGTTACGTGTTGTATGGACTCAAGTTCTAGTCTGGAAAGACATGGCATAAAGCTCATGTTACAGTGAGAGGTGCAGCATATGTCTGTTAGGAATAAATTAAGCATTATGATGAACTTTTATAATACTGGTAAGATAACTGTTTTTGATGACACTTTAATAAATTCTTCAAAGACCTCCCAAAATCATTGTCTCTCTTCTGATCTCACCTCCCACTCAAATCTTCTCTTCCCACTGAAACAAGGTTGCTTTTAATTTTTTTTCTTCTTTTCTTCTCTCCCCTCCTCCTAACAAAATGATGATATTTCAGCTCTACTTTAGAGAGGAAATATTTTCCACAGCCTTTTTTCCTCAAGCATCTGCACTGTAAAACTGAAAATATGTGGCAACAGGAACATCTCAAACTTGCAAAAAATCACTTGAGATAAGAAACTGCAATACAGCACAACAGCAATTCAAACTGAAGATACATATCCCAGAAAGTTAGAGAAAATTAATTTCTAGTTAAAAAACTTAACATTTTACCCAAATAGGAAGCTGTTAAACAACCTGGATGTCATCAAAGCTGATCAAGGACAGAGTAGTACAGGACATAGTATAAAGGGACACTTCTAAGATTTCCTAAAAAGATTCAATTTGGTCTTTGCTATACAATATGCTACAATTAAAGCAGTATCAGAACTTTAAATAATTGGAAAAAAAATACCCTGAAAGGTTACTGCATTTTATTTTTTTTCTTTTGGTAACACACAATACTTTGCTTAGTCTCTGGCCAATTGTTCAATAAATACAAAGTTTTTATTAATTTAGCAGGTGTTGGCTACTTGGCCAAGAAAGGAAACACTATTGCATGAAATCATAAATAACAAACAATACCAGACAACAAGCAGATAATCCAACCATGTGAAAATTATGTGGTGTTTCAGGTTCTACGTGTGTGTGTCCCACTCATGTTTATCTATTCACATGCTTCTCACCTTCCTTCTGTCCAAACCTTACTCAGTGTTACTACCTTTGTCATTTCATCCATCCACCAAAGGAAACACTATCAATATATCCCTCATGCATGGTGTGGAGGAGAGTACACTTGAACATTTAGTGCTCATATTTCATATCAAGATATAAAATAAGCGTCACATAATAACTCCTCATCATTCCTAGAAAACATCTGGGTTTGTTCTCTGCATCTTCCCAAAAGGATCCAAGCTTGCTGCTAAACACGCAATATTTAATCCCTTATCTTTATGTCTTGTCTTCCTCTGCTAAATTCCAGTGTAACAGGAAACCAGGTAGAAAAGGCACATAATTCTGTTGGCATGCATGTGACATGATCAATGGCACACTGAACTCATCAGCCCCAGCACAACCTTTTGGACTGATGGGTAAATCTACAGTTATAAGCACATAATCTTTCCTATGACTTGGATGGCAAACCTGGGAGTGAGAAGCAGGAGTGTTCCAGAACAGGTACCTTTCCTTCCCACCCTGTACCTGAAGATGCACAGAAGTGGCTGTCCACGAAGACAGCTAAACAGAAGGCTAACTCCCACCCATCACCAGAAAAAGTGGCACAGGGCCCAGCTGAGAGCAGTGGGCACATACTCACTAGGAACTGGCCCTCCCTGAGCAGCGCTTGGCTCAGGCACTACAGTCAGGTTTCACCCCAGAGGTGGGGTGCAGTTCAGTGGTATTTATGGGATCCTCTTAGACAAAACATGCTGTTTAAATGCAGTCAGTTTGGAAGATGCCTTTTTCTCTTCCAACGAAAAAACCCAATTCTTCCTCATGTACCATGCAGTGTTGCCTGAAAAATACATCTGATACTGGACAAAACTTGCTTTTTTGGGAAGCAAGCCTTCAACTCAGTCCCGTGCTGAGTCTGTGGGTGAAGTTACTGCCCCCTCCCCTCCAGACACACAGACCCACGCCCGCAGGCCCAGCAGCCCCTCCTGCCCCAGCCCGCGCTCCCCGGACCAGAGGGCTCGGCACCAACCTCAGCGGGCTCCTCTGCTGCCCGGGCTGCCAGCCACTGCTGCTGGGCAGCCAAAACCCTGGGAGCCTCGTCAGTGGTCCAGCTGTCTGTAAGGATATTGTGCACCGTGGAGATGGTGCAACTGTGGATCGCTCTTGACCAACACAGTAAAAACGAAAAGCAAAATGACTTTGAACACCAACGTATTTTTACCTTTTCAGACTAAGCTTTTATTTTGATATTACAAACCATTTTTCTTTATTCACAAATCACGATTGTGATATAAACACTAATTTCTAAAGACAGATATACACATTTTCTGGGTTTGTAGGGTGTTTTTTTAAATCTGTTTAGAAGTCACTATATTCCACATATGGTAGTAATAATTTTTTCATAAGTCATATTATCAGTAGTTATTTATATAAGTGAAAACATTCCCAATATATATTGTAAAAAAATTTCAAATGCTTTTCTTACATAGCTATTTCAGACATACATTTTAAAATGACTGCTAGGAGTACTGTAGAAGCTTTATAAACAAAATATTTTCTAATATGGGCTGCACCCTCAACCTTTCAAGATCATTTTAATAGACTAAAACGCCATATAATCATTTGGAGAGTGGGAGTTGTAAAGCCATCTCATGAAAATTAAAATTGCAAATAAATTCTGTTATTCCCCACATTAGACGTTTTGTGTGTGCAATTCCAGAAAAGATGTATCATCCACACTTTGAATTGGAGGCCTAACATTTAGTAAACATTTTTTTCAAGTTGTTTTTATTGTGGTGTTTAAATGAAATATACTCTTTTTTTTTTAATAGGCTTGTCTCGTATATCTTATATAATAAATATGGGGATTGAACTCTTAGTAAATCTCAGTTCATTCCCTCACCAGTATAAATATATTACTGCCCCATTTTTCATTGTTTAATATAGTCTCTTTCTCTCTCTGTTTCAATTTTAAAGATAATTTATTTTTCATTCTTAGATATAAATGCTACAGAAACTTTGTTTTCAAATGTTGTGAAACTTTATTGATGGTTATTGTTCAACTGATCATACTGCATGCACATACGATGACAAAGAGAAAGCCTGATCACAAACACTTTTTTTAAAGCAGAGTTGTTATAGCAAGTTGGCAGGTTCACAGCGGTGAGTTGATAATTTACTAAGGTGCTTGCCAGTAGGCGCGCACGTTACACATGAGGATATAACTATCTGCAGCAAAACTGTAGCGAGACAGTCTTCTGCTTTATTTATTTAAATACAAAAACAAGAAGACCCGTGACAAACACCCCAACTTAGGTTAACTTGTAAACAGGACAACATGGAAAGAGTCCAAACATATGCACAGACAAACTGCAATTTTTCAACTATGCTTGAAACCGCCTCCCGGGCATCTGCTGGGCTGCACTGGCCAGAGACCCAGAGGAGCAGCCTTCTCCAGTCAGTGCTCGCTCAGAAGGTCCCTCTTTTGTCCCAGTCGAAAAGTTGTCTTGGGCCCAATACTTAGCAAAATGGCCTTGGTTGGAAAATTAAACAGGGGCAAGTTGTCATGCCTTGAAAAATTGCAGATTGTTTACACGACACAGTCATGTTTCAAAAAGTACCAAGCTGATGAAAATACCATGATTATCTCTACTCAATGATTGCAATACTTGTAAAATGCTTATATAAATCTGAATATGATTATCATATAATTCCATAAAAATGATACGTCTGTCTCTAACAGTTGGTCTACTAGGCTAAATCTAAAGCATCATAGGCTGTGTATTTCTAGAACTTAACAACTCCACTGCACGGATGTAAATTTTATACATTTTTTTTTTTTTTTACTGGTACAAAGAATTTAAGTTTTTATTACTTTCTTTTTTGGAAAAAAAAGAAAAAAATAGAAACAGTGCTTTTATCACCTTTTTATTATTGTTTTTTTCCCTCCCATAATATAAAAGTCAGCAATGATATCAATAATTTATTTTACTGGAAGAAATATAAAAAGAACGCTTGTTAATGGTCTAACTATCAGTTTTTGCCTAAATAACTAGTTATGGTTAAATAGCTGAATACTGCCTGGTGGAATGCTTTAAAAGGGTGCCTTCGGACAGCTTTTAATCCGATTTTTATGTACAAGTGTCAAGAAAAACACCCCTAATAAGAACATAACCTTTGGCTTTGAACAAACAGTGAATAATTTAAGACAGCTGATATATGATAGTTGGTGCAGTGGGGCCCCTTTTTGCTTTATTAATTAATATTTTAGCCAAACCCCATTCCCATGTCCCCAATTTCCCCCCTCCCTCCCTCTCATAAACTAAAATAGATGTAGATGCAGAAAAAAATGACTACTGTAGTCACTTACACTCTTACAAAACATGTGATAACCCCGATAGCTTAATATTCAGCATATATAATTCATTTACATGATATAGCACTCTTGATTGTGGCCCTAAAACAGTTTTTATTCATATCTAGCAGCTTTCTAGATCAACCACAAAAACTTCTACAGCCAGCAATCAAACTACGTAACCTTCAGAAATTAAAGACCCACAATATTAAAATACACAGAACAAAATATCTGAGGTATAAGATAAAAAATGTAATTTTTCCTCTTTTTAGAGTTGCTAAAATGATGCACTACTGCATGTATTGCAATACCCAGGCCTCGGAAAGCTTCCTTTTTCCCCACATTGGAAGGTTTTTATGGTTTTGTCATTTAGTATGGAGCAAAACGGCTGTATCCCCCTCGGTATATACTAGCCTGTAATGAAGAAAGAACGAGACCGACATCATCAGCATGGCTCCTAGTCTTGGCATCAGTCAAGGGTGCAAAAGCATTCTGAAACAAAGCAATTTGATGGATTGTTTTTTAAATTTACTTTTTTAACAACTAGATTTGCAATTTCATTTGACATGACTATTGCCCCGTATTAAAAGGCAAGCAACGTTCAGAACACCCCACAGCCGCAGTGCCAATGCAATCCAGGGTCAAGGGAAGCTACTCAAGGTTATTTTTAATCCACCAAAAATTAACTAAAGCCATGTGAATGGAGTGTCAAATTCCACTCCTGAATGTACACATGCGGCTCCCTCTGATGTCAGTGAAAACTAAGTGCACTCATCTAAAAACAAAGTCTAGTCTAGAATGAAGATCATTTATGCGTCTCCTTCCTTAGAAACCAAGGAACAATTAACAAAAAATAATCTCTCTCATGGAATTTGTTAGCTAATTTTCTGTTCTTACAATGAGCATAAACCCGAATATAACTGTCTTTATTTTAGTGAACATTGAGGAAAATGAAAACTTAATTTCTTATTTCTGTGCTAAGGCTCTAGAGTCCCAAAAGCAGCAGGTAATTATGAGTTGCGTATATTCAATGATTGAAATAAATGCTCTGCAGTATTTGGATATGGAGAATGGTTCTTTTTTTAACGCACAGAAAGTCATCCATCTCCAATACAGTTCGGTTAAACACACATTCTCCCCTGCTCTCCTGACAGATACAGTTCAGTGCCAAAGGCATTAACGTGCCTGAGAAAAACAAAGTTTCAATTTCTGCCATGTAGGTTCTCTCCCTTCCCTTCCCCGCTTCTGTCTTCCCTCCCTCTGTGGTGGTGATTTTTTTGGTGGCATTTTTTTTTGTGTGTGTGTGGGAAGTTTTTGTTTTGTTTTGTTTTTTTGAGGGAGGCAGCTACCATTTTAGATATTAATTATAATCAAGAAGAGGGAGAAAAAAGCAGTCAAGTTCTGAGCTGAGTGACAGAAGGAGCCTGAAATCTTTGCCACTGCTCTTATAATATAATCTTTGGTGTGACTTGAACCTGGGGGCTATGTAAATGCAAGGCAAAAAAAAAGAAAATATGTTCTGCATTGACAATGCATTCCATTAGTGATGGATTTAATTATCAAAATGACTAATTATTCCATTAAGGTAAGTGCTCAGCTAGGTGATACTTGCAAAATTAGAAATATAATAACTTACATGCAGTACATTGCCAAGAAATTAAGACATTTATCAAGTTTACTGGGAGGATTAATGTGGCATTTTAGCTGCCGTTAGCACAAGAGACAAATTCAATTAACTAAAAGTGAGAAGATGTCAACCGTGCTAAGATCCAAGCAGAGAGTGGCACGTGGGGAGACGAGGAAGACAGTGATGAGGAAGAGGAGGAAATGAACACTTACCACGGCACCAACGCCGTAGGTGGCTGCTGGAGCAAGTGTGTGGTGGTAGGGGTCTGCAGCATAAACTCGTCCGTAACTGTAAAGAAAATAAAGTTGAAGATTAATGGAAAAAAAAAAAAGTTAAAAAACAGATATTACCAGTACTGACAAAATGGTTGTAATGAAATATTCCATTCTACTCAAATTAATTACAAATAAACTCACTTTGCAGTTTCAAAAGCAATATCCTTTGGGAAATATTTACAAATGTCAATAAATGTATAATTAGCTTTACTAGGCTATTAAGAATCAGCATCAGGCTGAGGAGAGTGGCTGTAGAACGAGGGCAGCACTTGGCTTTAGTGGATGTGCTTATTGCACATTCCTGGTCTTTCCACAGAAGAGACAGATTGTCATCCTAAGCCATGAGACTTGCACAGCTTAAGTCTCAATTTTCAGGCCAAGTTCCTGCTACAATCAGGCAAAGACAGTCATGTGAAAATCAGATTTTCGCCATGCCTCCTCATACAAAATCCTCAGAGTTAGAAGTACTTCAAAGCTTTTTTACATGTACACCTGGTCGATTTGCTGGCCCAGTCCTCCTCTTCACCTTGAAATACATAGCTTTGCTTCACAGTCCGAGCCTGAACGCAGTTACCACTACTGAGACGGACATGTCAACTAGATACAGCTTGCACTGAATGTGTCTAACATTTTTTCTGTAATCAAAGAATATCAATTTGATCTCAGGTGTCACATACAACACAATCTTGAAATTAGAGTGGTGTCTTGCATACAAGGGCTAATACAGCAAACAAATAAGTTTTAATACTCTTGATATCACTCAAAAAAAAAATCATCTTTTAGCCTTTTTTGTACAATAACCCCAGACTGGTCTCATTTTGTGTAACTACCTTATTTTTCAGATACAAGTACAAACTTACTTTTTTTGAAAAGAGGACAGTTGCCCAATTTTATTATGTATTTGTTCCTCCACAAATGGAATCTGATTAGCCAATTCCTAGATAATCAGCTGAGGGAAAGCTGAGAAAGAAATGTTTCCATGGCATATGCAATCCTCTACCACCCACTACTGTGGCTCCTGGATGTGAGGCAGAGAAGAGGTCCAAATTGTCTAAACTAGACATTCCTACCTACCCAGGGACATCTTCAAGGAAGGAGCAGAAATTACCATAGACAAGACACAGACAAGTCTTTAATTCTCCATTTCACTGAGCCAACATTTGTGAGAGTATGAGGGATTCATTGCTTATGGAAATCCCAGCCAACTCCCTCCTGGGACAACTGTGCTATCTAGAGGCAAAAGGGTTCAGCACTGAGAAGGCAGACTTTACATAAATGTCTCTTACTCTCTGACCAAGCCTAGGGTCACAGGTTTGCAGAAGTTATTAGCTTTTCCTTTTTCAAGAATATATAACCACAAACCCTGATGAAAAAAAGCAGAAAAAAGTTCAGTAAGCACAAACTCCAAAGTGTACATTGGCTGATACTCCCTATTGTGAATGCGCCATTTTTTCCGGCAGCAGAGTCTGGCATTTTGAGCAAATGTAAAGTGTATCTGTGTTCTTATAAAACACTCTATGGCAAACTCTGGATGTTTCCCTACGTACTTCCAAAGTGGCTGAATGTCTTCAGTTGTACTGTCTTGTTTATGTAGTAATGTCAACTTTCTATTAAGGGTTAATACATTAAAAAGGAGTTAACCTATTAAAGCTATGAAAGTGCCACAAGTTCATGAATGTGGGCTCTGTATCTTACCCCACAGCTATGTTTACTTCAGATTTGGGCAGAGAAGTCCTCACTGCTATCAAAGTTGTACATGAATAGCCAGGGGAAGCAGCATGTTGGGCAATCACCTTTAAGTCTTAAACTCAGGAAAATATACGTAAAAGACTTGTATAAAACATACTGGTTCCTCTTTTTCATTCAATATTATTAAAAATTAAATTTATATATCAATTCCATTTAAATACTTGGTAACCATTAATATCTATCTTTGGAAATTATCCAAGGCAGTTAACAACAAAGAAACTAGGCAGTTCCCACTGAAAAAAATGGAAGGAAAAATAGTTCACATGAGCCTATGTTGGGTAAATGACACTTGCTGATGCTTTGAGTTGGAAAGGAAGTATAAGAGTTCTTTGAGTAGGTGTGACACTGACCCCCATACTCTAGAGCCTCTTTGGTTGGAAGAACTTCCATAAACCTCAGCCTTGGTAATCCTCCACATTAAGATGCAAACATTATAATATTTAGAGCTTTAAAAGACTTAGCTTTGATAGTAGCAGTAACAGAATCGCAGATGTCTTGTTCATGTACACTGAAGATGCATGAAGATTGCCTAAATGCAAGGGCTACTTGTAAGGAAGGAACAAGCCCAAATACATAGTGCTCAGGCTTTATTAAATTATTAGTATATGTAACCCAGCTACTGAAGTAACTAGGGAGTTTACAACACTGATGTAATAAAACATGTTGCTAATAGTGTTACATCAATATTTTACAGAACTCCGGACAACTAAGAGGAAAATATGGATAAACAAACACATTAAGCAATTTCAAAATAAAGAAGGAATGACTCTTTCAACCCTGTATTTACTTCTGAGTACATTTTTATTACTCTTTTACCAAAGTAGCAATAACTTACTGTTAGTGCTTTACATTATTTTTTCATCCTACTGTATAAACTACCTTTCTCCCTTAAAACAAGATTTGTGAAGTAATCTTAACATGAAAACTGTGACCTAAGTTAATCCCTGCACCTTAAAAAGAATGTTTTACATTTATATTATGATAATGCTGAAGCTTGCACTGTGATATTATCATAAAAATGATATTTAAGAATTAGCAATGCTTATATTCTTGTTAAAATAAGAAGCATTTCTTCCTTTCTTTTACAGGATATTGAAATTCCACTTGAACAAATGAGTGCAATGTAAACATAAAATAAAATAAATGTAAAAAGCATTCTTCCAAATCTTCTGTAAAAGAAAATAAAAGTATATAAAATTAATTGCTAAATTCTCATTCTTGCACTCTCCTAAAAAACACTTGACATATGGAGGCACAAACATGGTAGAATATATTTCCAAAGGGGAGAGAATACATGCTCAGATATCATCTGGGAAAAAAAAAAGCATTGAAATACCTCTGTGATGAATAGACTATTTTTCTCCTCAGGGTGACCTCTACCTTCAGAATATGATGGTTTTATTATGATTAATAAATTTCATTTCCACAGAGGAAAGGAACAGTGTCAGCTTAAACTTAAAGCAAGTGGGTTTCTTTTTAAATGCTAATTTTTAAACACGACCTTGCATGACACCAAATTTAGAAGCTCAGAAGGTTAGCAGAATAGATTCTGATTTCTGTGCTGAAAATAGTAAGAAGGATTTAAACTATATTGTCACACTGGAAATCAGTAAGCTAGTTCAGTCACATGGTTATTGCTTCATTTATTCACTATTATGTCAGCATGCTTATTTCTCATTCAAATTAGTGGCATTTAAATGCTTTGTGATCATTTACACTAGAAATAATCATTCTAGGTAAACAATTTACTAAAATTTAAGACATGCAAATGGCAAAGGATTTTGAATAAATTAATAGTCAATGTGATTATCCGTGTATTTTACAGAATGTTAAATCAATGTATCAAAACCAATAAGTGCACTCACAAATTCTTGTCTAAGAAAACATCTGATGAACAATTCTGTTGCACCACTAACTAGAACAAGGTAAGTTCCACTATTTTCCAGTATATCTGGAACAAGTATTCAGGTCATAACAGGAAAAAAATATATTGTTAGTTAGCATTTTCTTACCATACTGGCACTGGTTCCTAAGTGGCTAGACTAACGTCTTACTGGGAAATAACTGAGGAAAAAAATCAGTGTAGCCATGCTACCACCTGTAAATGCAGCTGTAAACTATTCACCAAAAGCTCAGTGTAGGGTATGTTCTTCACTCATGCTGTGTCTCAATTTCTTCAGTCATTTTCAGTAGAGGGTTTAAAATCACTGCATAAAAGGACAATTTGTTGTCCACTGCACAAACAAACAAACAAACAAAAATAGTAATTGGTTATGAGATTTATTTTAGTAGGGCCTTTGAAACTGAACCTCTCTCTTTAAATCATCGGTAGTAGGTATTGCTGAATTCTCTAAAAATAGGGAAAGTATATGCCTCTCTAATTGTAATTACCATTTTAGGTCTTTAAATTCTTTGGTACTATGGCTATATTTCCATCCACACCTAGGACAGACAGTGCGGCTCTGATACTGGAGGCATTTGGAAGCTCCTTAACAATATACATACTATAGGGTTTAATAACAACCCTGATAAGGAAAAATTCACAATATAGAATATGAACCAAGGTAACAGACTTTCCTCAAGTGATTTAGGAACTACAGAGGGTGAATTTTAAACATGATTTTATATTTTAGGAATTTGATGCACATATCTTTCTGATCATTATCATTTGCCCCCATTTTTTAAAGTCTACATATTGGTGGAAGAACTATAGAAAATGATGAATCTGTGTAATAACTATAAAAAGAGAAGGTAAAAATCTGGTACTACCTCAGAGAAGTCTAATTCTGACCTAATCTCCCATTATTTGCCATATTATAATCAAAGTGTATGTATCGCTGGAAAGCTCCTATTTCTAACTTTTCCAGAATATTATCCATTCTTTGCTAGCTTTGATGACAACTGAACAACCAAGTAACAAATGGGCACCATTGCAGGATGTGCCTCTTGCTGTTGGCAGGCGGCACAGAAAGGGCAATTCACATCTCTCCTCTGTCAGCTTTTAATGCAGAATTGCAATACAGTTTGAGACAAACGTGAAGATTTTAGTAAACAACTGGAAGGAATACAAGAAAAGCAATGGTTACCTGGCCTTATCCAGATAAACAATCCCAGTAACTAACATCTTGCTCTTTCTCTTGGTCACGTAACTATGATGACACCAAGATGACATGAGCAGCAGAGCTCCTTTGTATGTGCACCTGTTACACACCACATTGCTGAGCAGTATTTTAACTTCAGTGGGTTGACACTGTGCAGCAGTGGTTAGTCCTTCGACTTAAAATTCTTTACTACAGTAGGATGGTATCTGCTCATGGTGCTCAAAGTATCTGCAACCAATCAATTTATTTAATTTTGGATATTAACACTAAGCAACTTCAGGCATTTCAGTCACATGAATGAGCAGTGAGTTTCTCTGTACATCTCGGAAGGCAATGAGGAAAGATGTCCATCCTAAGTTTTTACTTAAGATCAAGGAAAATTATTAAAATCTGCTGATAAAAACAGTTTCTAGTAATTTTCCTTGATTGTAAAGGTTAAGAACACTAAAACTCTCTATGTAAAGTTTTAAATGCACAATATCAAACACTAAGAACATTCTACAAGGGAGAACCATAAAATATTTTGTTGCATAGCATATTCCTCTTCCACGACTGATAATGCTGTACAGATCTGTGATGTGGAGCAGAGAAAGAATTGGGAAGATGCAATACAGACACCCAGCACAATGAAACAGTGAAACGGTATCCCGCAGTGCTGAACTCCTGTATACCTTGAAATCCGTAAGGGATTGCCTATTAGTATAGTATTAACTTTCCTAGGTTTTCACAGAGATGAAAAATCTTGACCACAGTCTACCATATGGATAGGGCAACAATAAAAGATTTTCATGAAGGGATCTTCATAAATACGTCATTGATGGAATATTAAAAGCAGCTTTTATTTTTTCCTGCAGGTTGGAGTAAGAAGAAACTTAAGAAGCTTATTCAGAATTTTCTACATGCAGAGACAAATTTCAAATTCTTGACTCTTTACTTATTTACGTCACATCTGAGTTTGGTTCGTTAATTTTTCTTGTTTATTGATGGGCACGTTTTGCAGAAATTTTGGTCATTGATGTTCAGACCTGATTTACATTTTTATTCCTGTATGCCAACCTGTAGCTTCTTTTGAAGTTTTTTAGATGCTTACAGCCATCTACAGTTGAGCTGCCACCTTGTTAAACATTTAAATATGATTGATATTCGTTAATTTGCAGAAATCTAGAAGTGTAACAAGCATCAGCACAGGTGACTCCCCTCCTGAGCTGAGGCTGAATAACTGCTATGGAACAATCCCAGGGACAGACCTCAGCTTAAAAGCTTTTTCTCAAGTTTCAGTCTCACTGAAATTTGGATTTACAGAAGTGTGGGGACTTCATTTGACGCCTAGTTAAAAATCTAACATAATAATATGCTGCCAACAACATCTTTCTGTGCAATCTCTATCCAAGAAAGTTAGACTTTATATAAACTTCATTAAAAAAAAGCCACTGGGGAAACTGAGGCTTGCTATCAGGTGACATCTAAAACCAGCTGTATTACAATGAAAACCAAATACTTCTTTTGATCTGTAAAGCATTTTCTATTACTACTGCTGTTAGATTTGGGGGCAATAAACCTTGAATACATTCTTATCTAGTTCAATAATAAATATACTGGGTATTTTGTTTAATAAATTTTAAAGCAGTCTTTTGTGCTTGTGTGTAAAGTGCCGTAGTACACAATCATATTATTTTATGTTTAATATTTTAAATGTAATATGATAATCTCCAGATATGAAAAGTGAATCCTTGTTTATGTAATGTACTTGTATATAACTATACATACACACACACAAACCACCTTTCACGTGTACTATTTTCAGTCTATCAGAGAAAAATATTATGGTTGCTTCATTAAACAAAACAGTACAGAAGACGGACACATGCCTATACGCACTTGTTGAGGGCAAATACAGATTATTCACTATTCTGTTATCAAAGGAGCTTCACATTGCAAATCCTCCATTTACAAATCACAGAACCTCAGCTTTACTTAATCTTGTCATGTTGTCACATTTGACTAGCCATGCGAACTGACCTAGAATTGTAAGCACCGGGAAGGCAAGCTGTCAAAGAGATAATGACAAAGATGCCAAAAAGGGCTGCCAGTGTTTTCACTGGGTGAGAAAGAGGAATTAATCAAACTTCATGAAAGAAGAACAGAGGATAATCAAAGTGTTTACTGATCTTTATCAACTTATCCAATAGCTGAACATCTTTACCACACAACTACCAAGAGCAGTAAAAGCTGTAACAAATGGAATTCCATATAAGCAACTATTTACAGCAGCAGTAAACACAAGTTTAAACTGCCAACATAAAGGACACTTGAATTTATAGAAGTTGTTTAATACTGTGCATTAGTACAACATTTCCTAGCCCTTCCAAAGCAAAAACTTCAGTATCTGCTATTTTTCACAGGGAAAAGCAGTACAGCCTTAAATAAATACTAGCACAAAGACCTTACAGAGGCTCCTTCATCTTCATTTTTTTATTTTATCTGATTAGTGGAAGAGCATAACATAATAATAAAAGCATCTCATAGAAAATGGTTATTTTTCCAGTCAAATTGCTTTGTGAAGTCAAACCCATAGGCAGCAATACTAAAGGGAAGAACCTCTCGCAATTGAATATATGTCTTCACACAGTAATTCAAAAAGGCTGAAGGAAATACCTCTGATTTTGCATTCTTCCAAAGCCCTGTGGATTAAATGTACTTCTCAGAAATTCCTTTGAAAGAGTATAAGCTGATCAATATCTCCTACCAGACACATGAATAAGTCAATGAGATGTATGCAAGCATGTATGGCAAAATTTTGACCAGATACAATTATTTATGTACTGTCGCAGAGGTACTCCACAACAGGCACCTTAACCATTCTAAGCACTTTGTCTAATAATAATTTGCTTTTAAATAAGTATCTCCATATTTGCCATTGTTTCATGAATTAAATTTGTGGTAGCGTTAGTGATGACAGGTTAATGAGAGCATAGAGGAAAATTGCAATTGTTAAAAGTTGCCAATATTCTGTTCAAATTATTTCAATATTACAACCTCTAATGTTTGCTTCTTTAAGCTGTCTGCTTTTATGAAATGTTTTTCCTAGAGTTATACAATTAAACCTTTCAGAATGTTTAATCTGTTTTGGAGACTGCATCTTTCTCCAAATGGAGGTCAATAACTTAATCTAAGACTGTCAACTTCTCAAGCTTCATAATTCATTTCTTCTGCACACACACACACAATCCCGCCTCCTGGGGATGATTCTGCTCAAAAATGTAAATAAATACAGTCACAACTGGGTAGATGTTACATCCACTTCCACCATACTTCATTCCAAATTCAGGTTTATATATACACTTGCCTCTCTGTTATTTCAGAATCTTAAACTGCATACATACTTGGGAGAAAAATAATACCAAGCATGCATCTGCACTGGATTTCTTTTGTTTGTTTGTAGATGGAAGTTGGATAACAGTTAAAAAATGGAGGGAGAAAGAAAGAGTGACATAAACACAGAATAATGAACCCGTCCCATATTTACACACAAATTGTAAGATGTAATATGCAGGTACCTCCTAGAGTGCACTTGGAAAAGACACTACAAAATATTATTTTCCTTACAAACTATGAATTTTGATCTTACAAAACCTAAAAGAAAAAAAAAATATATTGAGCACTGATTTGAAAAATTCACTAAAAATGCTAAAGATTCAAAATGAACAATGTTCTGTAAACAACATGAAAATAAACCATGGGCTTATTCTGGGTCTCATTCTGATTTATTAAGAGCCTGGTAGGGGAAGATGCCCATTGACCCCATCAGCCAGGAACCTCAGGATTAATTCTCCCCTGATGTAACTGTTGTCAGAGATTTGCTACAGGAAGGTCTTCAGAGATCCTTGTTAAAATTCCATCATCAAACTGATAGGAGGTTTCCAATAGTTTCCCTACCTCTGTTCTAGTTCAGGTCTGTTTGCAAACTCTTTAATCATGCCTGCCAGAGAAGATCTATCCCAGAAGCAGAGAACTTCTCTTCTGAAGAGTGATTATTTTTAGCCTCAGAATGCACAGGATGCAATCAAGAGTGAAATATTTTTAAATTTCCCATGGAAGGATGCCTCTGTCAGATACTTGAATACGCTTTCTTTATATAATGTGCAGGCAAGCACAGATACACATACATAAAAAGAAATGTGTATATGGACACACTATCTGTTCATTAACACATTTATTTATTCAGGATTACTTTATTCCCAAATCAGAAAAGTTGTCATGTGGCTGAGGGCTAAGTATCCTCTGGCAGGAATGATAAAGTATTGGGAAGAGAAGAGTGAATATTACCAGAAGAATCACCCAAGACCTCCCATTTCCATTTGATGATAAAGTTCCAACCAAAAGTTTACTTGTTATATTATTATTTGAAATCTACAAACACACACATTCTTTACAAGGAAACAATACAAGCATACATATACTCACTTTTTAAACACTGAGCATATTATTGGTATCTTCACTTTACATCAATTTTACAAACACAGTTGAATTACTGTAATTGAGTCCAGGAGCACTAAAAAAGCACTATAAAACTGTATTGTAGGTATTTTGCATGCATCTGAAAAACCACAGGAAGGTTAGCTTTGGTTCTAAAAGTTTATGTAACTCTATATATGCTCCATGTATTTAAACATAAAACATCAGATAATAAATTAGTTGAAATACAACTTACAGATTTGAAAGACCAAATGCAACTTTGGCAACTTGCACCACAGGAATATGGGCCAGAAAATTATTTTTTCATAAAGCCAAAAGTCCTTTAAATGCTATGACTAAAACTCAGGCATACAAGAAACAGAAGATACAAGCTTTCATTAGCTTTCTCCTTCAGATCATATTACAAAAACAGCACCTACAGTCACCTATGATGGATATGTTTATCATATGGTGAAAAATATACCTAACAAAAATACCTGCATTGTTGAATCAGTTCAACAGAGGTAATGAACTGGTAAGCTGAAAAGTTTTAATAAATATACACAGAGATCAATTTCCTTCTGTGTAAAGTTCACTGAATTTACTGATAAATAAGAGCACTATATTTTTGACGGGAATTCCAAAGTAGTGATATATGGAATATAGATAATGTAGTCTTGGACACTTAAACTGTGCCTGAATTGAGGAGGAAAAGAATGTCTGTATTAGAGAAATAATTATTGCTTAGAAGGGTTTTTTTTTTTAAATAAGAAAAATATAAAGAACCCATGTCTATCTCAGGAATTCCAAGTTCAAAAATTGCTAAAATAATTCTACTTATTCTTACTTAGCAAGGCCTAGATTTATAAATCAGTAGCCTCTCTACTACAGCTCACTCTAGTCCAGAGCTGAGCAGGAAGCACAAGTGAAATAATGAAAGCCAAAACCCAAGTCTAGTGAGATCAAGAAAGTGTCAAATGTTGACTTCTCAAAATGTATTCTTTTAATGATTTAGGACTTTGAAACATCTATGTTAAATCAGGTTTTATTGCAGAAGAACTTTTCAGATTACCACCAAAAATGCTATGGCTAGCACACAGATATTACAATTTGAGCATATTTTGGCTCTAGCTATGATCTTTTTCATAAATAAATGTTCTTTTTTTTTTCTTTGTAAGTCATTATGGCATAAACAGAAAACTCTTCACCTTTCATTTATTTCTGCTAATGTAAAACTATAAATAAACACTTCTTAATACCAACATTTTGTGTCACACTACACCCCCTTTCGTCCTTCAATACAAGCAGCTTCTATGAACTCAGTAGATTTTTTGCATAATATTGGCAGAACATGTCTCGGCACTGTTACTATCTATTTTGGGTTTTGATTTTCTACGTAGTGACGTAATCCCATCCTTACCTGAATTAAGACTAAGACTGTTCAAAATCTACTGCTTAAAAGAGAGAAAATCCCTTGACATATTCAATACAATCAAAATAAAATACCATTACCTTTAAAAACATTGTTCATTCTTCTGTACCCATGGCTTACAACACGACAGTATATTAGCAAAGCAGCTAAGACATTTTACTTACTAGAGAGCGATCCTTTGAAGACACAGACCCTCTCTCTCCCACTATCTTATCCATAGGATAGACTTTGTGAGTGCTTTAGGGTTTGCAGTACCCTGGTGGGCAATATTTGCCCCCAAAGATTTGAAAAGAAAATTGTTAAATCTATAGCACTTACAATGTCCTGCATACATCTAAGCCTTTACTCTTTTCATTAGTTCTCTCTGTTTCGGCATTTTGAAAGCTGCAGTCTTGATTGTACTGCACAGTAAGTTTTAGTAGAAGGTTTAACATATCCTTACTTACTAGGCCATATGATATTTAAACTGGAAATAAAACACCAAAGTCAGTAAAATAACCTACAGCCTTTTATATGGCAGAACCTATAGGCTGAAGCTATAAATTAATTAAACTATTCCAAA
The DNA here is from genome assembly GCF_000700745.2 of Antrostomus carolinensis. Taxonomy (NCBI): domain Eukaryota; kingdom Metazoa; phylum Chordata; class Aves; order Caprimulgiformes; family Caprimulgidae; genus Antrostomus; species Antrostomus carolinensis. The sequence continues at coordinate 92,728 of NW_010286398.1, forward strand.
GATTTATACTATGGATTTTCCTATGCTTTCTCTTACGATTAAATGCAGCATGTGAAAAAGGATATTGAGACCTGGATGGATGCATCAAGAAGTATCAATGATTGTTACCTGCAGAGGTGTTACAAGAAATTTCATCTGCTGCAACGAAGACGAATTGATTTCTGCAAGAGAAGATAAAATTCACAATACTGCTTGCTGACTGGGAAATGTGCTAGCTGCCAATTGACTTGATGTTTACAGATGGGGTAGGGTAAGGGTGCTTAATTTTAATGAATGTAGCAAGAAAAAGTGTTGAGGTATTTCAGTACTGTAAGTTTATAAGGATTATGAGGTAGACATGCTGGGATCTTTTAAATGAAATAATGGTGACATTTGGATATGGACTATGTACAAACTCTTGCATTGGAAGCTTCATGTTTAGTGTTACAGATATGTCAATATATTTATGAAGTCTAATAAAAATAAAACAATATACTGATATGTATATTAAAGGGCACTACTGCAAAATAAGTAAAAAGTGTTTTTTAAAAAAATAATTGCCGTTATCTTCGTACGTCTGAAAGGAGGATATCGAAAGTAAAATATTTTGCTTTTTATGTGTCTAATATGATTGCGATCAGAAAATGAATTTTCTGCTATTTATTTAAAAAATGACATAGTATATTCTCATATACTGTCATCCAAATACATACAAAAGTCCTTTGCAGAATCTTAGGAGAATAAACTAGAGATATGAGTAATTTAATATAAACCTTCTCTTGCAAAATTCTTTTTTTAAACCAGATAAATTAAAAAGAGAAATGCTAAATACACTAATATTTAAAAATGCAGAAAACTTCATCACGGCACAAATCCTGATTTGTCCTTTCCAAAGTGAAAGTGAACAGGATTTGGGTTAGTGGAAACTATGTTTAAGGATTAATATCAAATGATCCCTTTATATGCATATACACAGATTCCTTGAATTACTTATGTATTGTGCAGGATTAATAAAGAACCTGGGTGAAGTTTTAACGCCTGGGTGCTGTTTTACTCCAAATGTCATGTAGTTCCTCCAGCCTGCACTGCTAGGCATGGTGAAAAACTGAGTTTTTATGTTTTGCACAGCTTTAATGCAAGAGTCTACCAAATAGGAGCTAGAAGGAACTAGTTCTACCTTGTACTAAGGTCTACCTGGAAAACTCAGTTCTGCAAGACGACAAAAGCTCTGTCAAGCATTAAGTACTCTGAAGATCCTACTGGAAACTATTCAATTCAGGAGCAAACATCTCTTAGCCTTGAAAAGTTAAGCTCTAAAAGAACAAAATCTATTTCTATTACATCACCTGCAATATATTAAAGTGATTTGAAATTCTCGTTTAGAAATCTGAACACTGCTATTTAGAAGTTCACATTTGGGGAAAAAAACAGAACCAAACAAGGAATGTGTAAATCCATACTACAGGGACAGAACTGATTGAGATCCAAATTTGTATCTGATCATTGCCTCAGAGATACTAACGCTTGCCTTTTGGTATGAATGAACTTAGTGATCAAACTGTTTATTCTTACATTTTTAACTGGTTATACAGATTGGTAGTATTGCTCTTTATTTTGTCATCTGCAGCAATTTCACAAGCTAATGAGATCTACATGACGTGTAATGCTAAAGAGATTAATTTGAAAAAAATGGTACGGGATGAATTTAACATTATAAATAGTTACTCTGTATTTCATAGCTAGTATAATTTGTGTTTACAGCTATTATCTCTTTTATTATCACCTCTTGTGATAATACACAAGGAAACAGATGTTTGCCCAAAAAGGATTCAGCCAGTAACAATGCAGACTTACCAGCTACTGCTTTATCACACCGACACTGCGGTGCATCATATTCAATTTATCTTAAAATGAAAAGCAGCCCTGGAAAAGAGCAGCTAACCTAACTCAGTCCTTTGCAAATATAGGGTTCTGCCCTTTAAAGACCAATTTATGCACTAATTGTATTGAGCATACAAAGCTTAAAAAATTTACAGGTAAGGGAAGATGAAAATTCACAATGCATTTTAGGTTGTTCTAATGCTCCTCATCACTGCTACACTTTTCATTTTTTCAAAAAGGTACAAGAAATGTAAGTGGACCCAACTGTATTATACAATAAGCCCTGCTCAGTTATTAAGATACAGAATTGCTTCCGTAATTTAATCTGTGTATTAACAGTGAAAGTACAGAACAAAAGTTTTACTGCTCATTTTATACTTCAGATGTAAAAGAACACACATTTAAAATCCAGAGAACTTATTTTTTTCCTTTAAATAAAAACGTAAAAGGTTTTTTTTTCTGTTTATCTCCCTTACTACCAGTAACAAATTGAAAGAGTAACATGACAAATACATTGATCTGAATGTACAGTTGGATGCATTTAGCTTGCCAGATATTCACACCCTGGGCTAAGCACAATCCTGTTAAGTGCTGGAGTGGTCCCCTTTGGCAGCCTGAGCTCTCTGATGGACACCCAGGCAGCGTGGGTCATCAAAATCTACTTCTGGGACTCAAATTGGCTGTGCTCCAGCTGAGCAGCTCTTTCCTAAGGGCAAACACTTCTGCATACTACTACTTCTCTCAAGCCTATATATCAATTTCTTCTGGTAAACTGAAGACTACCATTGATTTTTACCACTACGGTAATAAAGATATCTCTAAAGTTGGAAAAAAATTATGTTTAAACATCTGATGTATTTCTTGAATTCAGACAGGAACAGAAGGGAAGGACAACAGGAGTAATATCGAGTGATTTAGATGCTCTTTCTTACTTTGGGGTACTTCTTGAACCTGCAATTACCCCAATTTTCAAAAGGTTCAAATGTGTTGTAACTCCCTCTGCTCCATTCCCCACAGAGCCAAACACATCTGACATAAACCTCCCTCTCAGTTTTAGCACCTGCTATTTCTACCCAGCAGGTCCTTTGCATACCCATAGGTACATTAGGTGCTTGCTCTCTTTCTCCTTGACACTGTTAATTTGGTGAAAACAGGCCATACCATAGCATAAAACTGGATATATATATATATATTTTTTTTATCTTAAATCACTAGACTTCAAGCCTTATCTTGACTATGGCTATTTAATAAACAGAAAAACTACTGTGAAGAAATCCCACAGGCGGATTTTTGCTTTTGCTAAACTGTCCTAGAAAGATGTAACCTGTGGTAGAATGGAGAACAGCTTTAGGAAGGAGTCCTTCACTACCCCCTCTCAGTGTTTCCATCTCAGTGTCTTTTTCACAGGGTAGCTTAAAAAAAGAGCAGTATTTTCCATATGTATCTTTCTGTACTGCACTTTTTATTATAGGAGACCTTTTAGTACAAGATCCTTGATTAGCAACGTTAGGGCTTATGCCCTCAGAAATGATTTTTGGTGATTATTAAACTAATAATTTGTATTTAGACAGGAACAGAGTTTGCAACTAGAAATCCAAATCCTGTTTGAAAGTTTTTGTGATGGCATGAGGTGAGCAGGAAAAGTCCTGTTGTCAGAATCAAAACCATACTCTGCAGCATCAAACTTCAAAGAGAATAACACAATATTTTCAGGTTCAACTTTATCACCTGACTAAAAGCACCCTGTTCTAAATTAAAGCAGGCCACTGAATTGAAAGACTTAAATAATAAAGTACTAAAGCAAAATACTTAAGCAAGTGAACAACAGGAATTTAAGTGAAGTTCGACTGAAGTTTTTCACTATATACACCATTTAGTGAAAAATATTGCTAATTACAAATTACTTCAGTAAAAGTTATGTATTCACAGAAATTAGGCCTTCTGGACTGTCCATTTTTTATTTTTTTTTTTTTTTTAATAGCATTGCCTAATTTCTTCAGCATGTTTATACTACCACAGGTTAATAGGCCTACGCTATTTCATAAATATATTTTGTCAGTACTTTCCCTTCCCAAAATGCTGCATCTACCCATTTTTCAAAAATACTTGTCTTTTACAGTCTTGCTTCTTGCAAGTCACCTTAACTGTGCTGAAGTGCTACAGAAAAAACTTCCATACATTCATTCTAAAGCATAAGGACCTAATACAGAAGCTACATGCATATCAACAATGAATTTAAGCTTAGGTAAGGCTATATGTGAAATTTAGTAAAAACATGTCAACAATTTGTAATTACTACGTAGTATTTTTAGCTTTTATTTCTACAGATTTCTTTTCTGTAAGTGTGTTTAAATAGTCTTGTCTCTCTCTTTGAATTGCTTTTAATCTACATCTTTCGAGAGTTACCTTAAAGTCTGAGATACCTGATATTCCAGTGAGGATGACTGGCTTTTAGCGTACATGTATTTTACATGCTCCATCAGGAAAATTAAGTTAGAGTATTAACAGCATTTCCATTTAATGAACAGTTATTACATTGTGTCAAACTTTTCCAAAATTCCCTTAATGTTTCCCATCCTCATAAACACTAACACCAATGATCTTACCTACTGGAATGTCAAATAAATTCTAGAATAGAGAGAGAAATTCTGGTTTATACCATCTTTGATACAATACTGAACTTCAGGCTCCTTCACATGTGGAAAGTTGAGAGTTTCTCCTCACTTAGAAAATGGAATTAAAGTTTTCTTAAATACTGAAACTCTGATAATTCAGTTACACATAAATATATACAACTTTTATCACACTTTCTGTAACTAAATAGACTTTATTTTAAAGGTCAGTGGCAACTTAAAGTAGAGTGGAGCTCACAAAGAGCAGAAACTCCTAGCAGAGATTGGGTGGACAGTACAGACCTAACCACAGATCCTGCCTGACCCATATGTGATTTGCCTACTTCCCTATTAGTTGGAAAATTCAGAACCTGGAAGTGGAAGATAAGAAGAGGTTCAGAGAATAGGCGTCAGACGCTCTTTTTTATGACTTGGGGGATCTACCCATCATGAAGCACAATTCTAACCTAATTTCAGGATACACTGTTACTCCGAGTGCTCTCCCTTAAAGTTTCCATACAGTCACTGCACCCTGGGAAAGGTTGTTCTCATCTTTCTTTGCACTGCTACGTGTTCCTAGAAAAGCATCAACCTACTCCCACATTTTCCCTCCGACAGGCACTGGCCCCACTATTCAGATGCACAAAAGAACTCACAGCTCTGGCTGGGACATTTATACTCTCAGGGTACTGTGGGTGTAAGAACCTGTGTTTGTAGGGCACGCGGGTCAAATTGCTAAGTGTTCTCTGTGTCCTGTCTCCTCCCTAAAAGGCTGGGTGACAGTCAGACTTTTCAACACTGTATTTCACACAGTACATGAGTAAGAACAAAATTTTGACACACATCTCATTTTCACCCAGCACTCCCAGAATTTTTCAGTCCCTCTTCCTGGCAACACAAAGCTTCCATAAAATAGAAGCCATAATAGAGGTCGAGTGGGATTTTAAGAAATTGTGACTTTACCAAAAATAATCACACTAACTCCAGGAAATTTAAAACATAGAAGAAATTATAATCCACTAACACACAGTGACGATGTTTCATACACCAGAAATCTTGGACTTTGCTTATTAACTTCACAAAACTAAACAGAAATCATTTCACTTAACACAGAGGTGCAGCCCCTCTCCCAAAAATATAGCACCTGTTGAAAACAGTGCAGAGCCCTAGAACACAGGAAATGAAGGTGAAGGCAAACACAATACTGAACAGAAGTTACAGTGGGAAGATTTAACCTACATGTAATCAGTTGACTTTTTCTGGTAAGACCACCATGGGATATACAAATACAGTCAGTATTTAGATTTCATGGATCAGAACCTCAGCTGGTAAAACTGATGCAGCTTAAACTGAAAGCACTGACTTCACTGGAGCTACTGCAGATTGTATTCTCCAAGGATCTGGTGCTAACTACACAGTGTAACAATGAATTTTCCCAGAAGTCTTCTATGTGGCACATCTATACATTGCTCCTTTATATTATTAAAGATATCTTATTTTTCCTTCATACTCTAAACTTTAAGGTTTTGTTGCTTGTGTTAGGACTTTAATGTTGAGGGCTTTTTCACTATGAACTATAACAGAGTTGACGGCTGGCTGCTTGAATATTTTCCCTAATATTCAAGTATAGACAAAATTTCATTTTCCCTCTGAAATAATTTTATGAAATCCTCCCCAACTCCCTCCCTCTGTTGTCCTAAATTAAAATATCAAGGCTATCAAATAATTAAAATTTTTTAATATTGGTATAATAACTATAAGAAGGTTTATTTTGCTATTATTGTGCTTTATATTTCCATTACTGTAAGATCAAAGTACATTATCATACACATAGCACCTGAATCACAACACAAAGACAACTAAACAACTTTACAGCCCTATCTATAAGATATAATAATGAAGTAAGAATAAAACTGCTAGTAGAAAGAAATTCATGTGGTATCAAGCTTCAACACTAACAGTAACTTGTTTGACCTGATGTGCATTAGGAAAGTATATTTTACTTTTAGACTGACTTCTTCCATGTCGGGTTCTTTTTTTCTGTAGAACTGCTTGTTCATCCTAACTACTAATAGTGATGTAAAGACAAAGAGGAAGATACAGATACTCTGCTTTCACTGAGGTATTTTGCTTTCACTGTCAAAAGATAATGCATCTCCCACCTCCATCATTCCTGACAATTTCATTAAATGCTCCTTTCTGAAATTTTGAGGCAGGTCTTGGAAGTATACATGGTAAAATCCTGCATCAAAAGAAATTAATGTAGCTACTTCTGTAACTATTACCTCGCAGAAAAGACTAAAGCTCATCCTGATCGCCCAAGCAAAGGCAGCTCGTCCATCTGCCTGGACTCAGCTGCCACTCCAGAAGGTCCAGTGTCACCCTGCCTGCGTGGGGGGTCTCACCTGCCCTAGAGTGGCTCAGATGGCCCTGTTTCCAGGCGGCTGAACCAAGCCCTTAATTTGACTGCCAGGTTAGTCACCTCTGCATTGCTTTTTATTTGTGTCGTCTTTGTGCTTAATACAGAACATTTCAGTGTGATTTAGCCGATGACAAGACGTCCCTAACATAATTCAGACTGCCAAAGACAGCAGGAGACAGAAATGTTAAGAAATCTCTCTCATTAAATTTTTTCCTGCCACCAGTCATACAACTTCTTGAACAGGAATAATTAGTTTTAATACCAAAAAAGCACTTTTTCAATTGTGGAAAGCAGACATTCAAGAAAAGAAATGAAAAAAAAAGAAAAAAGAAAAAAAAATCCCTAACTCTTCTGCACACTAATGGGAATGTGCATTCCCCAAACCAGTGATATGCCTGTATTATTCCATTTACTCAGAGGTTTAAAAAAAACCAAAAACCCACAGAAAAAAAACCAACCCCAAACTAAAGAGAAAATGCTTTCTCATAATTCATATTCTTATGCCAGGCTTTCCCCAACAGATGGACAGGCATCTGTTTGAGCTCTTCTATTGAACTAACGCATTCAAATGCTACAAGAGAGAGACTCCTTTTAGCATAGCCTAATATTAATGTTGTAAAGCATGTTCGGGAAATTACAAGAGGTCCATACTGTGTACAGGGTAGATACAATTTTTCCATGGCAGTGTCTTGTATATGAAGTCCACCTCCTCTCCTCAAAGACCAGATAAAGAAAATTTCTACCTAACTGGTGCTATACTTTGCAACTCAGTATAGTTATGTGCACCTTAGTATAGTGGTTGCAAAAAAATATGTTTATTTTTAATATATTGTCAAAATAAGGAAAATGTCTTACATCACAACCAGTGGAAAAATCTGGATGTCTTTCACCTACATTTTAAATCTACACATTTTATTTCCTATTTTGTTTATTTTTAAAATCAGAGCTATACAACTATGCTTAGTTCTAACTCATATTACCTGCAGTATCCGCAGCATTTATCTATGTATGAAGGATTATATATTATATTATACATAGTATAAAAGTATTTATTATTAATAACACAAGGTACATAGTATAAATACATATATTTATCTGCAAGAGGAGCACAGGTCATTTTTAAGTGTATCTTAATATTTTAAAGCAAAACTTGTAACTTAACAGGTGAAATTCTGAATACCACATAAATCAGTAGCAGAATTCATACTGATCTCAGTGGCATAAGCACTAAGATTATTTGCCTTTTGCTGTGATTAACACAGTCTACACACTTAAACTAAATCCTTGAAGAAGTTATCCAGTAACTTTACTTCAGAAGTGCTCTGTATCAGCAAGGTAAACTGACATCAGTATGATCCAGAACTGCTAAATTAATGCTATTCTTGAAGTTTTATAATTTATATTTAAAAATTTTGTTTACTACTATTTTTGGACATATTTTTCACTCTCTTTAGCCTCGTGTAGAGAATCAGTAAAATACATAACAAAGTAGATATTTATTTTGTTGAGGGATTTATTCTGTATGTATATCATGTAATCTTAAAACAGTATCTCATTAAAACATACTTTATATTTGTTTCTAATTTCATAACAATTATTATGGTTTACTAGTAACCACCATTTTATCCATAACGAAGTCTCCTAATATGCAGAGGTACAATTATAAGCTCCTTTAGCAATTATGAATAACAACAATCCTTTCCCTTTACATTATTTTAAGATTTGAATGACTTTATAAATTGCTTGACAACATCATTTTTTCATATTGTAACTAAAGGACCATATATATGAAAACCTTGCCTGGATTATTTAAGAATTCATTCAAGAAACACAAAATGGAGGTCAGAGGCTGGTACATGTTTGGTTAAAATGAAGACCTTACTTTTTTCTGCATGTATATGAAACTTCCTATATCAATTCAAAAAGCTGTTTAGGATACATGGAGTAAACTTCTACTCCCATTCTTGCCATCCAGTATTTTTACAAACTGCTGTTTGGTCACAGGTGTGTCCCTAGAGTATTAGAAACTTGACAAGCTCAAAGCTATGTGAAAAAAAAAATAAAATTAAATACCTAATCAAAAGCTTTAGATTCCTTTGAGGTGGGAAATACGACAGTAAAACATGCACGCAAGAGTGTAAATTGTCTCTTGATTAATTTCATCTACATAGTTATTTTAAGTTTGTTCTTCTAATAGTTCCTCATCTTGCCTAAAACACATTGCAAATTACCTGCCTAATCCATACAGACTATATCCAATTAATTCCATATTTATTGATAACATTTCATTCCTTCCTCTTCTCTCTGACTCTTTCACAATGCTCTTAATTCCTTCTTGCTTTTAAAGCCCCCACAGTGGAAGCACTCAGGCTGACAATACTTGTAGCATGTTCTAATCGGCCTCTTTGTGGTCTATCAAGCCAATGATCTGAAAACTAAGAAGTGTATAATTAGACACTGACATGTCCAAAGGAACTGTTATGGTCTATCATGTCACAGGCATTGACCCAATAGACTGTAACAGTTTTGGTCTGTTGGATTAGGAATCAATGCTTTAGTGGCTCCCTAACACCATATTTATCCAGTCTGTTGAATACAACACACTTAAAAAAAATTTAAAGTCACACTTTCTTTCACTATCCTCTAAGAGAAGAAGCCTGTATGAACTATTAAAGAGATAATTCCTATTTAAAAATGTTAACCAAGCCGTCCTCCCCCCTCTTTTTAGAAGAAAAGCTTGCATGAAAATGCATCAAAGGACTATGTTTATAACCACAGTTATTTCTTATGAACTCTTATCCTCAAGTAAGAAACTCCCAAGTTAAAACTCATGCTATATAACCTGACTTAGGCTAGATGTAGCCTAACAAAAAGAAAGCAAGGATACTTGAAGTTGACATGTAAATGTCAGAATGGGTGCACTGATTTCTTTTGACAATGATAAGCATTTAACAGCTCTCACTATGTTCAAGAAGAAACTGGCAGCAAAAGTACTTGGTGTCTTTAAACTTGGAGCACTTTAGGAAGCCAGGTGAGGAAATCTAGGCACTAGCGTTCTCTACCTTCTCTCTCAATTCTTCATGACTTCCAGCACAGATGCCAAACCAGAATTTACAGTAATAGTCAAGCTGTTTCATGTCTATGGGGATTCTTAAACTATCCCTTGATATTACAGTGAAGGAGAATGGAAATTACAGGAGAGAAAAGTAGAAGCAGGGTATGAAGAATATAAGCTCTGACATAAGAAAAGTTTCATAATTGGTGTTTACAGATTCTGGGCCAGGAGCCCTAAGCTTTTTCACTACTGTATTACCTCAGATTTGAACTAGTGCAGGAGTTCTAATAGTGACATGGATATTACATGAATACTGATATTACTCAGAAGTGACTCAAGCCTTCAAATTATCAGAAAACATGTTAATTCTAGCAAATATTAGAGGAATGTATTAAAACATCTCAGTATATAAAGTAGCTTTCTAGACGTAGTAGGAGATTATATGTTTATGAAATGTAATCTTTTGCCATGTTTTCCTACATTAACATATGTCTCACCAAAAAAGCAGTATATCTACAATATTTTCGAATGAATCATTTTTCAATCATTAGAAAGTACTCTATGCAATATATTTTTATTTCGGGAAATTCCTTTCAAATTGCTCTACATGAAATTCTGTTCATAATATTTTAAACTGACAATTCTTTTTTTTTTTTCCTACTAAACTCTCTTTATTCGTAATAATTCACTTTTACTTTCTAATCCCTTTACTAAAAGGTACTGTCATGGCTATAATACGAGTCATATTCTCCAGTCATTCCCAAAACTGTGATCAGAGTAATGAATATGGATTATGAAATATTAACATGATGCTCCTGATCCTCTAGTTTGCCACAGATCAGATACAGACATAAAGACATATAAGGTTAATAGGTAGATGCCCAAATCCATTACCTCTCTGTAACAGCAAAGTGAATGATGTGAATTTTATTTGCAGTATCAGGGAATAAACAAGCTTTAGATACCACACAGGATAACCAGAAAAAGCTAGACCAATCAAGCATCACCACATCAAACCTAAGTGTTTGAAGAAGAAAAGTATTAAGTATTAAATATATGCTATATTACTGTGGTTACAAAAGCTAAATACAACCTTTGTACTTGGCCAAGATTCTACCTGATCCTTTAATTCTCAAAATTTGAGTAGCTCAGGATATGGGCTATACAATTCTTGCTTATGTATCACCTTGTCCCTCAAAGTTCTCAATTTCTCAAGATCCAACTTGTATAGCAAAATTCAAAAAGGTTTGAAGTTTCCAGCTGGGAGTAAACAAGTAAAGTTATTACTCTATTCTATTCTTTCTCCTCTTCCAACCTGATTACTTTAGAAATTAAGACTATGTATAAAAGCTCTTTTTCCTAAATCCTAAAAAGTATGATCATTAAATGAATTAAGTATTACATTTAAAAATATTTACCCTTCTATAAAATTATTTAATGGAAAATTAAATTACGACTGAAGATGCTATTAAATTTTTTATGCTTTCAAAACCTTATTTTTTAGTATATACCACTAGTAAGATCCTCAATAAGAGAAAATAATTTGAATAAAACTACAGTGGTTTTCACCTATTCATAAAATAGAAGATCTTAAAGTCTACAGTATAAACAAAAATCGCCTCCATCTACAGAAGCTCTCATTTTATATTTTGTTTATTTTTGTTCTTCATTCTAATTTTTCATTCATTCATTAATGTTTCCAATTAAATAAAATCTGTACCTATTGGTTTTAGGATAATTTGACCAAAAATATCAAGTATTACTCTGAATTACTTGCCCAAAGAGAACTGGAAAACGTATTAAATTGTATCTCTGTAGGCACTAGTACTTTGACAAAAATGAATAGTCCACATAGTCATGTTAAAAATACTGTCAGAGTACCAGGATTTTGCCAGGAGTAAGATTTCAGATCTGGAAGATATACAACTTCCATATGATAAAATCTCCTGTCTCAAGTTTCGTACAAAATCCTATGTATGACCACAGAACGTGTAACACAAACTGAGAGTGAAAAAAATACCTATTTTATACTACAAAATGTTATGTGCAAAATATTTTGGAATATGCCTTTTTTGCTTTTAAAAAGATTAATAAAAAAAAGAGGTCAGCTTCCAGTGATAAGGGATCTAATCCAGACAACAAAGAAGTCAATGAAATTTTCCCATTGTTTGTAGTGAGATTTAAATGTGACATTGTATTGGAAAAAGGGAATTAGGTTCAGAGCAAAATACCCCTGTACATATGTACGTGTGTGCGCATGTGTGTGTGCATGTTTGTGGGTGGGTGATGGATGGGGATTGTGTGTGTATATATGAATATACAATCAAACATATATAAACACACATAATTATCATTATTAAGTGTAACAGGGTTAGCAAGCAGTACAAGTGAAATGACTCTGCCTTTCAGACAAGACTAGTTTACTATTATCGGGATTTTGTTTTATTATACTACCATATACACTTTCATAAATATTGCTGACAAAGTTAATATGCAAGAAAGGAACATTTTTCTTACTCCGATCGAAGATGCAATAACCAAATCATAAAACACAAAACCAATAGCCAATCAATGTGAATAAGTCTGCCCATAGGCTTCATTCAAGCAAGCCATTCACTGAGCTATGTGATGGATCTGTCAAATCCAGTACAGCATTACAGACATACTAGCAACACCAAGTGAACATGCAATGACAAAATGACAATACGCCCCACTGCCATGCTTTGACTTCTTCTATCTCACAAATATAAAACTTGATGGCTTTGCTAGTTTCTCTGACTTCAGACTTGGAGAGAAATCTAACAACTAAATTTTTATTAATATTTTTAAAAATACTACATGAAAGAGGAATAAAAGCTGTACAAACATTTTATTGACATCTGATTTAGTGTCTTTTTCACATCCTTAAAATTATTTTTTCCAAACATTCTCAGTTTAAAGAGTTTGGCAGGTAAAGCTCCAGAATGGTGAAGAACATATATAGACCAGTAGGTCCCCCTTTATCAGTTAAAAGAATTGGAAAATTTATTCAGAAATATTTTAAGTATCAAAAAGTTAAACATGATTTTTTGATCCATTTTTGAAAAGAGCTTCCTTCCACTCTTTAATTGTAATTTAGGATGAGGAGAGATCACACAGTATAAAAATCCAATCACAATTTTTTTTTAACTTGTATTCAGTGATTATATTGCTTCATAACTAAAACAAAATGTACCTTTTTGCTTGTTTGGTTTGTTGTCTTTGTTCTACAGTCCTAAGAAATAACTGGAGAAACCTGCATGATCTACCTTCGTTATGAAATTGTTTTTAGGAGTACAGGATTTGTCTTAATGACTACTTAGGGGTTTGTGTTGATTTGCTTAATGAGATTTCCTTGCCACCTGATTCTCCCCTATATATCTGTTCTTTGCCCATTTCCAGCAATATTTCCAGCTGTGACAAACAAGGATACCATTGCATTTCTTCACAACAGAGCTCTCTTACAGTGATCATTATCTATTGACTTGGTGTATCGATTCTGGAGTCCCAAATCTTTCTGTTAACCTTTATTTTTAATTTACCAAAACATGTCTCCAATCTAAAGATTTCCTCTTTCCATGTCATGACTTAAGAAGCATGTCAAATATGGAACATTGCCATTCATCATGTATATGAGCTGTGATCAAAAAAATAAAGCTTTTTTATGTTTTAAATTAGTATGAAGTAGCATTTCCATGATATGTCACTGCTTCAATAGTACATACTCACTGGTCATCACTTCATTTTTCTGGGCATTGTTTACACATAAACAGTAAATATATTTCATGTGTAATTAAATTAAACAGGGGCTCAAATTGACACTAAGTAAGTGTATAAGGACATAGGGAATCTTCAATATTGTCAGAGGACGGCAGATGAGAATTACATTGAGAAGAAAAGATAAAAGCAGTTGTATTGAACTATAGTTCAGCACTTTCAATATTAATAATTCACAAAAGTTGCTAAATTAATTTAAAAATTAATGAAAAGTTAATCAAATTAAGCAAACTGTAGTTGTGAGTAATCAGAGGTATCCATGTTTGCACATAGTTTCCCATATGCAAAGAAATGTCTGTACAGATTGTTATTTGTTTTGTTCCCTATGCTAGTTTTAGGGCTCCCCTATAAAGAAATTCAGTTACAATGTTCATAATTAAGACAAGAAACCATATTCATTTGGGGGAAGCAGGCTGAAGATGAGGGTTATTCACATTTGAAAAGAGAAGCTAAATTAAAAAAAAAAAAAAATCCAAAAGATAGAATATTCATTTAAGATATTTAAAATTATGCAAGCAAAGACAGGTTATTACAATTCTAATTATACACAAAGTGTATCTGAAAATTAGACATTTTTTCAAAAAAATAATTAAGGGTTGTAACAACTGCATTACTACTGATGCCACCTCAAGCTTCCTTTACAGTATTTAAGAGCACTATCTTCTTAAACACATCCTTTACATTTTTTGTCAGCATAACTCTTAGCGATGTTGACTCTCTACCTGTAGCAGAACATGTGACCAACTGACGTTTTATCTTACAGCACTTTTGTTTTATGAGAAGGTACATTAATTTATAATTAAAGCATTTAAAAGTCATCTTGATATTGTTCAGTTTCTCTATGTAACATATAGGTCTTCAGAAATTCACCTATTCATAGGAATAGACACCCTATAAAATGATCCAGGGACACCTGAGCGATATCTGGCAAAAAATGACTAACCACAGGAGGTTATTGATAATTCTGCCCTTTCAGTTTAGTAAGCCTTTAGAAGCAGGAATTGTTTTGCATTATAAGCTCACAGAAAAGTACTAGAGCTGCGACATGCTAACACACCTTTGTGGAAATGAAATGAAACTACTGAGCAGCACTTCACCTTTGTAGGTTACCCTAAGTAGAAATAGTACATCGCAAACAAAGTGCGGACAGCACATACGTAGTTAATATTACTGATCCAAAATTAATAGAAAGTAACTTGCTTACCTGTCTGACACAGCATGCCTCAGCCACACATGCAAATTATTTTATTCACACAACTTTAAAAAAATATATCTTCATTACCCAGAATAAGCATTTGAAAGGCAAATATGCATGCATAGCATTGTAACATTCATACCATGGTACTTTATTCTAAAAATACGGAATCCATGAACAGCACTTCAATCTAAGAAATAGTTCACTGAAATTTCTTAATCTGTTGATTTCTTTAAGAAACAAAAACTTCTAAAACAATGTCTAATTTAGCATCTGAAGAAGTTTTTAAATGCGTATTCAAGACTTAAGAAATTATCTCCGTGATTCCAAGGGAAAATTTTCTTATATCAGGAAATGAGAAGTGTGACCTTCTCACTGCTATTGTGAAGCAAAATATATGCCTGTATCTGTCTTTCACAATATACATCCTCCCTTTGTGACTGTGCACTCTTAAAGTACTTGAAAAGTATTAAAGATAGCATAGATTTTGTTAATGTACAGTTTATGAAGAATACATATGATATTCTTTCTTTTCAGTACAAAATCATGTCCACACACTACAAAGACTTAATTTTATGCAATTTGACAAAATCCTATTCTTACTGAAGTCAATAGCAATTTAGACATTGACTTCAAAGGGGTCCCAATTTTCATGTCGCCAGAAGACCAGTTAATTTATGTGTCACTGCTTTTAGTTTATAGAATTTAAGTCTCTTCTTATGCAGACTTCAATAAACTTTTATTCCTGGTATTATTTCCACCAAATGCGGTTTACATTTTGAGGAAAGAAATACAGAGTGAAAGAAGAATAACTGAATTTTTTTCAGTATTTCAAAAAATGAAATGCCTGGAAAGAAAGCAAATGGAAAAAATATTGTTTTGCCTTGGACAGTTCAAGCTTAGACACAGTTCATTCTCAATTTCCACTGACTAAAACAATGTCAATGAGAATTGAGGGCATTCAGTAGGTTCAGGTTCTAAATCAAGTGAAATAATACTCCTAAGACGAATAATGATCTTTAGTAGCAGACCATCATGAAGCTGTACATATATTTATCTACATTGTACAAGGGTCACAGACATTAACTGGATGATCTACAGCTTGGGAATGCGCACATCTCATGCCTGATTCTCAATTAAGGCCTAAAATCTCTCAATTTATGGCTATTCATGGATTATAATAAACCAGCCTGCTTTAGATATCACAATTATCTGCAGAGCAACAAGACAGTTATGAGACTTCAACAAGGCAAATTTATAGAATCATCTTCAACTTCCACTGGTCAAATATTTATCAGCAGTAAATGAGGTCTTACCTGTCACTGTAGGCGGCTGCAGTGGCAGTGGCAGGCTGGGCATACCGGTAGGCAGCATAACCACCCTGAAACACAAACTCACGCTCTAACTGGATTGCTACAGCACCTTAAATCACATTCTGCAGAATTTAGCAACAACTGAAAGAGTACTGTCATGCTGTAAGTTCAGTTAAGGGGTTAAAGACAGAGGAAATATTTCAGTGAATTGTTAAGCAAAATTTATCACCACAATCTTGTTAAGATTCGTCCCAGAGATCAGGAGAAAGCAATGAACTGTATTCATCTACATAAGGTTTTTTTAACAAGACAATACTGGATTCTTCTACAAGTTTTCAAGTAGCAATTGTTCTTATGAATGAGGTGTATGCATATTAATAAAGCAATGTTGAACTTAAAAGAAAATCTCAGCTGATAATCAATTCTTTTTTGTACAAAATATGATTTATCACGTCTGGTTGATTAAACCTATGAATTTGTGCACTCAATTAACACTTAATGTTACATAGGTTTCCAATTTCTACATAAAATTATAATGAAGAAGCAAAATTCTCTTCTTCCATGAATTAACATTCAGTTGTATGTAACAGTAATTGCAGCTGTTCAATTAAGCAAACAGGACAAACAAACACACATCTGAAAGGAATTGTGTGCAGTGATGCATTGGTTATCAAACTGTGAAAACAGCAGAGCTTCCTGTTCAATGGACCACGGTGTTATATCAACCATCTCAAAATGATCTCAGCATGCCAATTAACAAACAGAGGCCAGTCTCCACAGATAACACAAACACGATTTACGTCCCAATTAGAATTCACCACCCCATGATCCGCTGGGACAGGGGACTTTTGTATTTCCTTTCCCACCTTCCCCCACCTTAAGAGAGAGTTGAATAAGAAAGGATCAGACCACTCAGCTTTGAATACAACTCACTCTTTTGATAAAGTGTTCACTTTAATGGATCGATTTTTTTCTTCCCCCCCCTGCCCCCCCCC
>NW_010286398.1:110253-159093 GCF_000700745.2 Antrostomus carolinensis
TTTCATCCCTAACAGGTGTAAACCTTTGTTGGTTTGAAGATTTGAAGCAGTTTGATTTTGGAAACCAATCATTCAGCTGATAATGCCACATCACCCTAAGAATAAACATATGTTTTACATACACTGACAGCTCATTAGAAACTCCAGGCTTTGAATTGTCAGCTTCCTTGAGGAACATGCTCTCTGACTTTTCCAAGGGCTCACACAGAGAACAGTACATGTGCCTCCCCACTCCTGGTCAGCTCCCTGCCAGCAGCAATTGTGTCACGCAACCACCGGAATAAGGCAGGTGCTTTCATAATCCTATATATGCTCCCTCTTTTGCAGCAGCCTGCTTCTCCGTGCAAGCACAGAAGCATTGAGATGAAATACTTTCTCATTTCAGATCATTTGATTTTTATAAACCAATAGAAGGCTATTACTGTCAAAAATGTATAATAAGCACATATTGCTTGCGGGTATGTGCATACAGGCAATCAGATGTCAAATAATGTCACCAAGTGCAAACTGAGCCAGAAAATAGTCAGGCTGAGAGATGATAATACAAGCTGCACACTTGCCCTGGCTTCTGCTACAAGGAGAAAGGTGAGAGATTATACAAATTTATCTGTTCTCCCCTCCTGTTTTTTGAGCGCTAAATATAGCAACTTTCCCCCCCCCCAACTTTTTCTTTCTTTTTCCCCCTGAGTGCTGACATGAGGGAGTACAAATGGTAAAAGTTTAAAGAAGATATTAAACTTGTTTTCATGATCTAATGCAGGAAGTGTGTGTCAGACTGCCAGTGACTCTGCAGCATGGCATGATTCTGTTCTCCACCTGACCCCTTCACTTCTCCCACAGTCCATTTCCAAAAGCCCTTATATAAATGTGAAAGCCACTTCATTGCAGTCCCACTATGCACATAATTACCCTCACCACGGTACAGAAGAATGGGCCACCATGAGAAGTACCAATGTTTCGGTGTTCTTAATCAGACAAAAATGAGGCAGGCTGTTCACATATAGGCTGGTCTTAACTCTGCCAATGGGATCCTCTGTGAAGATTGTTTTTCTTTAACGACCACTACAAATTGGTCAGTCTGTGAAGACAAACCCTTGCTTGCTCCCTAAATATGAGAGTGATATTGCTTTTATGCTTAAATTTGATTTGCTATCAAAGAATTCCAGCTGAACAATTAAGCTCAACTCTGAACTTTATTAAGATGCTTTAGATTCAACAATCAGTATGACGTGTGAGAGTCCTGGAAAGACTGAGTCTAAAGCAATAAAACAAAAAGAGATCTAAGTTATTGAATTTGTCTGAATTATTTGGAGAATTAAAATGCAGAATGTATTTGGTTATCAGGAAAATCATAATCCCCTAACAGCCCATGTCATGATTTCATATTTTTAACATAAGCTATCACATAATTACACATACAAAACATTCTTAAGGAAATTATTTTTATGGGGTTTGTGTTCTGCAGTTTTGGTGTGGTGTTCTCTTATTGTTTTACTTCAGTTACTTCAGATGATTTATCATTGCAGCAACAAAATACTTGAAGGTACACTTTATATTGGGAATCAAGATGGGAGTCTGATTCAAACTCCTGAACTCTAAATTTCTGTGCCAAGTTCTACTTTACAATTTTTCTCTAGTTTTGAACCTGGCTGGTATCTTAGATGGAGAATACACTAGTAATATCCACTACATATACATCTCTTGAGTAATATATGAAATATTTATCTTCATGCCTTAGACAGTATTGCAAAATAAAATATTTAGAACAAAATTATGAAATAATTACATAATAATAAATAACAATTTTCAGTTCCTATGTTTTAGGAATGTTTTAGGAATACTTCCCCCCTTCCCCCATGCACTGAAACAGAAAGTACCTGACTGTTATGCTGTAAATTATTATTTTGAAAATACAGCTGAAATAATAAATTCAGCTAAAACAATGAGAAAATATCTACTACTTTCTCTGTGCTCCCATATTTGCTACTTCCAAAACAACAATAACTCAATGTTACAGCAACTTAAGTTGTCTTAAAAAAATTAAGTATAGAGTCAATACACTTGCTGTCCAAATACAGAGATATATCTCACTGGCATAAAATACTGAACGGGACACTCACAACAGTAACTGTTGTATTGCATGAGATATGAAGAATATCTGCGATTTTGTGACAGAATCTGGAAAATAAAATGCAACTGGTAGACTATTCTTATCATTTATACACACAGAATCCATTTTCTCACATAACTGAGCATTAGTATGATTTTAGAAGGGTCTACATTCAGCATAATGAATTTTTTCCATCAGTCAGTATGTCATACCTGTGGTAACTTATTGCCATACACAGGCTCTTGCAATACTGCTCTATAAAGAAACAGAAATGTAATGATTTGAATGAGTAAGGAAAGAAGGGTGGAAAGAAAGATGTAAGGAAGGAATTCAGTCAAATTCCCCAGAGCCACTCATTACAATTTTCCTTTCAATGTTTTATACATCTCTATGGCTCAGGCAAATTGAAAAAGAGCAATGGGATCCGTCAAAGATCAGTAGCCAATTGTTTCAGAGAAATCATAATCAATTTCAGAAAGAAACTGAAGAATTTTTAGATAAGGTATGACAAAAATAAACAATAAAAGGTACAATAAAATGGAAATGAACAGAAAACCAAATGCATCTAAATTTCTAAATAAATTCCGTATATTTGATATTTGTAGTAAGAATAATTTCCACAAAAACTAGTTATACAAATGCACATCTATAGGTTACAAAACCAGGTATACATGTGTGTACCTCCTCCTAAAGCACCTTAATTACTTTTTTTTAATCTTGATCTCAGAGGTACTGACAGCGTTTACTGTAGATACAGATACACTAAGTGACTCTAAATGATGGGGGTTAGTTTTTCCTATTATTAACACATTTAATATTCTATGTGAATGTTAAGAATTATTTTTCCTCAATTTTTACTCCCCGTACTTCCTTTCAGTCAAGGATCTTGAAGTATTTTGTGAGCATAACTTAATCAACACTCAAAACCTTCTCTAGTACTGAGAATTATACCTGCCTTACTAGCTACAAATAGAGAAATGGGATTAAAAATAGCACGAATTTTACCCAGCCCTGTAGAATACTGACAGTAGAACTAGTCATTTCCTCTTCCTCCACTCATATGATATTTGTTCTGCTCACAGAGTAAGACTTTGACTGGGAGAATTAAAATACCCACCACCTCTCTGTGCTGGCTCAACTTAAGAAACAAGCCTATGTGAAAGGTTCATGTTATTTCTATATTGAGTTCCCAGAGTTATCCATTGCCTCAGAGAAGCTCTCAGCAGTATATCCAAACTGACCCCACCTGTATTAATTCCAACCAAATACAATCACCAGGACTGATCTAGCATTTTTTTTGAATGTACTGTTAACATCGGAAATAAAGATCAGAGAGATGAGAACACATTTCATCAGTAGACCACAATACTTTTAAAAAGGTATCATGGAATGTTCAAGCACACTAGGAGGAAAAACCCCCTGCTCCTTGGGGACTCTTTTGCCCTTGGAAAAGTCATTTCTCCACTTCTCATTCTGTCCCTTCTGTGCATCACAGAAAATGGCACATCCTTCATTTACAAAACACAAAAATCTTTGCTACTTTAAATAAAGATTGCAGTGCTAACTGCATATCCTTGTTTTTCACACAAGAACAGTGCCTTTCAGAGTATCTGATTGCATAGATGGACTTCTAGCTAGTATCAAGGGAACGCTGCTTAGATAACAATATCTGCTTTTTCCTTGGGAAACAAATACATGCTCCACCCTCAATACCATCCTACCTTTGAGCTAAAGGTGATGGCAGTAGCTATTGATAATCTTGTTTCATACCCCTGATCACAAAAGTATGCCTCATTCTTGATTAGCACATCAGAAAAAATTCTTAAACCTATGTACTTATATGTTGTCATAGGCTCTCACCAGCTTCAGTATCACAGGTCCAGAACCCTGAGAACAGGTTAGAAAATCTTGCTGAGAACAGTAAGATTGACTAATGTACGTGGTTGAACTGTACTACCAAGGGACTTCTGTAGCTGGTGATGACAGTTTGGAAGTTTCTCGTATTTCTTAGCCTTCCCACATTTTAGGTGTGGATTGAAAACTGACATGTTCTGAAAACATTCTTTATGAAAACAGTAAAACAAATAACAGATTTAAGATAAAGCAGAGCAACAGCTCTTATTCTATATTTCTGCATCTGTTACTATTTTTGCTCCATTTTGTGGAATGTATTTTCTTTTCACAGGTGTCAGTCTTCATCTAGGAACTTCTGTATTTGCTGGCAGGCAATCTTAATTCTCTTTTAATGACTTTTTCTTTTAGTGAATCAATACTTAATTTTAAAAGGTCCTCCTTACTTCCTAATAATCTCCTTTATTTTTCCTAATCAAAGGCACATTTAAAAAGGAATTCAATAGCTCAGCTATTTCAGAAGTATTATTACATTCCATATAGAACTATGTGAAATATAGAATATATTATATTAAATTTACATGACTGTTGATTTTTCATTTTAGACTGTAATTTCCACCTATTTTTATATTCCTATTCTCTTCTACTCCTCTGGTTAGTATTAAGCGACTCTCGCTATTTGCTGTTCTTGGTTCACCCTGCAGTTTTTACCCAACCAGTATCCTGTGTCTTTGCTTCCTTTCCACAAAATCTACCCATCAAAGGCTATATTGATAGCTAATTATGAAAACATTAGCATGGTCCATATTACTGTTGGTACTCAACGTAATAATATCAGAATGAAAGCACTTTGTTAATGCATATTTTTCATCTGGCTTTTCAGTACTGTGTTCCTTTTGTTTTGTTTTCTGTGGTATTTTGAAGGTTCCTTTCTCTCCAGTCTACTATTAAAACCTATATTGGTTGAATTTTTTTCTACTTTTTTTTTTTTTTCACACAGCATTCGTTCTTTCACAAAGCTTCAGCTCCACACTTAAAATGAAAAGCTGAGTAGAACTATGTCATAATCAATTGGGATTTAGTAAATAACTTGGTCTGCTGCAAACTAATACACTGTGAATTGTGAAGTTTCTTTTGATTTATGCCAGTTCTCTCTCTATCTCTCTCTCCCTTCCCTGCAAAATATTTTATATGCAAGAAAGAACAAATGTGAAGAAAAAAAGAATTATAAAATAAGAAGCTTTGTACTTTATAAAAAAATTCATCAAATTTTCAGAAGAGTGTTTTAATTCTGCCAACTGCTTTACAGGTAAACATTCTGCTGCATTAAGAGAACTAAGAAATGCAGTCAGAAATACAAGGCTCCAACTGAGTGAACACCAATGCGTCACTATAGTTATTCTATTTTCTAATACACATTACTATTCCCGACAAGAAAACTGAGGCTATACTAGAAATTAGCAGTTTCTTCAGTATCTTCCTCATTGAAATCACTTCCCTTTTGGAAACAAAATGTTAAAAGTCTGTGAGAGGGAGTGAGGCCATCTAAAAATAATATTGTCAATCACCAAAAGAGATATTCCTGGTTTTCAGCAGCAGTGGGTTCCAAAACTACAAACTGTTACATTTAGTTCCCACCTATACTATCACACTAAGCAATCCTGAGAAAGATGTGTTCTTGCCTTTCAGATTTTGAGGTTGGTAAACTGAGCAAAATGGATGTCATGTTCTTTTGACAGTTTGAAGAAATATGAAAATTGGAAACCACACTTGAAGAAATTCCACACTGTACCATGCATCCTATATAGCTCAAAAATTCAGCAGCAATGTGTTTAGGTGAGATTAGAGCAGCGTACTACACGTCAGTAAGACTTTGGCAAATGGGTGATTCTCATGTGTAGTAAAAAATATGTTACTGATAACATCATTAAGTACATAAGTACACAGGGAGAGAATCTTAACCCATGCTAATTTACTTTAAATATATTTATAATCTACATGAATTTTCAGATAAGTATGCGACTCTATCTCCAACAGAAAAACAAAACCTACTTAATCCATAAATTCAAATTGTTTTCCTTCTGTAGATAAAACTTAAAAAAAAAAATCTGTTCCCTTGGAAATAGTTCTAAAAGATTGCTGATAATGAATACAAGGAATGTTTTCTAGCACTACCTCTTGAATTTTTAATCTTCGTACCAATTTCAACTCATCCATCTCTTTGTATCTCAACAGAGACGGTACAATAGAAATACAAGTAAGTTAAAGTTGCCTGGTGAACTAAAGATGATACTTGTAACTTAGGACCAGATTGCTTTATCAAAATAATAAAAAATGTGAAAGATTATTGGAGTATCAGTAGAATATTTTTCATCTACATATAGGGTAAAAAGAATTAACTATTTTAGAAGAGCGAAATTCAGCTTCAACCACCTGAAACCTCTTGCATACTCAGACATAAGTAGACTCTTTGTAGATTCAAGGTAAAAACTTCAGTATTGGTAAGCAAATTAAAAGAACATTATTTAAAAGGAAATTGTGACAAATGAAGTGAAGTAGGTGGATGGATCCAGGGCTATAAACCCTTACTAACAAATATAACCACTTCTTACATCATGAGCAGTCTCTACCCACTTCATTTAAACTGAAACAAGTGGATTTTAAAAGAGCAGATGGAAATTTACTCAGACTACAGACAATACACAGCCATATCTTAAACTGACTATGTAATGAAGCTCTACTGTCACCATGGCATTTACTAATACTCAGTATTGTCTGGATTTTGGCAATCTATATCTCTCCATAAACTATTTTCATACTTCAGGTATTAATAACACTTAGCTTGCCCTGATTTTTAAAACCAAACTTTTGGGGATTTGAAGAATGTTTCTGCTTTCTTTTTATTTTTCCTTTGAACTTCAATTTTGAAGGGAGACACCCCTCCACACACGCACACACATTTTTCACATCTTTTTGCATTCATTCAGCATTTGATTGAAGAGTTAATTCAGCTCCACTGAACAATGATAGATGTAATGAACAGAAAGGTCTTCCAATGTGAGAGATATTCTTCTCAATTCTTTCTGACAGGCAAGGGATGGTAAATAGACAAAACAGAGTCAAGCTAGGCAGCAAACTTGTAAAAAGAATGACTCTGGTAATGTACAAGGACAGCATGCACATCAATGAATACTTACATAAATGTCTGCACCATAAAATCCATCCTGGTATACAACACTGCAAGGATGCACACACAAAGAAAAACATCCATATTAGTGCATTTCCACATGCAAATGCCACCAACCCCTGCACAGCTGAGGTTAGTCTTGTCACAAGAACAGAGGGAGGGGGGAAGGAAGGCACTCTTCACATTGGTTAAGGAGGTTGGTAGTAATCATCAGAAGTGAAACTGTACCAAATATATCTTCTGAAGTACGCCAAATGCTTAGTCAAAGAGAGGCAAAGCACGGCAGCATTGGAAAATACTTCTGATAAATTTGGGGTTTTTTTTTTCTTTTCTTTTTTTTTTTATAATAAACCACATACTGGCAAAGCTTTTTCTATAAAAATTTTCAGTGGGCCAATCCTACAATCAGATCTAATACATTAACAAAATGCTATCTCAAACTACTACTTTCTTGTCCTGCAATTATGTCAACCCTCTGAAATAAAGTGGTAGTTGTCACTAGTTAGATGGAAAATAAAACAAAGCATAAGTTTATATTGCGAGAGGAATATGAAATAATTATACTGGTGGTATTTGATGCACTGGGTCAAATCTCAATACCACAATGTACACAGAGATGAGAGTATTCATAGGTACTGCATTGTTGGCTTGATATACATTTCCAATAGTGACACAGGTCTGTTAAGAATGTCATAGCATTATTCTTACAGAGAAATATTAACCTTCCTCACTTTGTTAGTTTACAACTTTGGCAAACATACCAATGGTTCTGAGCTCCCCTGCAGTTTTGGTTGGATACATTACTACTTATCTGAAAAAAATGTAGTATTGTTATCTTGCTGTTAACAATTTACGCAGACACTACTGCGTTTCAGCTAAGACAAATCATCACAGTAAATAAATAGTTCAAAATTTCAGACTCTAAACCCTTCAGGAGAAGTGACACAATACAACAAAGATGGTTTAAATGATTACACTAAATAAAACTGGAACTACATAACAGTGGCGTATCAATTACACACATTATGTAAGTCCTGCAATTTTACATTCATTTGGTAGTCCTGCAACTTAAAATGGGTATTTCCAATATCAGAGTCAATCCAAGCTGTTTTGAGAGCTAAATATGAGAGCACACAATAGGGTTTTTGCAACAATATTTTCAATTTGGGAATGCTATTACCTGGGAATAATAGTTATTACCATGTTGCTAGCCTAAGCTGTTTTGCAATTCCAACAGGAATTTTCATGTCAGAAATATAACTGATCTATTGAGGTCAATGACCAAAACCCACAGGGCTGAGCTGGTAAGTGTCTAAGTCAGAATCACTTGAGAAAATCATAAATATGCATACATGCATATAAACCACATTCATAAGACCACATTGATGATAAAAGTTTGCTATGGAATAATAATGTGTGAAAACTTGGCTCCACTTAAATCGGAGTGTCTGCCATTTGCTTCAGTAAGGTCAGACCTTTACTGATGTATTTTTTCCATTTATTATGTCTACAGAGCACAAAATATGCCAAACCTTGTCTACACTGGCAGCATTCAGAGAGCTTCCTATTTACATGGTAGTGTGCCTTTATTTTGGTTTTGATATTATGATTATTTTAAAATATTATATTTTTTCTTATATCTGTTTGCATGTAAGAAATAAAAGATTCCACATGACTGTGAGATAGAAGTACACAATCATGAACAACATGGAAGGAGTTTTATGAGATTGTATACAAATGATATGAAGTTTACTGAAGATTGAGGCCCCACAACTGCCAGTTCCTCGTATCCTTGCACCACTTGTGCTGGGAGGAGGTGGAGGAGTTGGGAATGAAGAAGTGAAGTTGAGCCTAGGAAGAAGGGGTGGTGAGGAGAAAAGTTGTTTTAGGTTCTTTGTTTCTAACCATCCAACTACATTTTAATAGGCAATAAATTAAATTAATTTTCAAATCAAGTCTGTTTTGCCTGTAATGGTAATTGGTAAGCAACCTCCCTGTCTTTATCTCAACCCAAGAGGTTTTCCATCTTACTTTCTCCTGAATATTGTTGAGGAGAGTACTGAAAGAGCAGCTGGGTGAGGGTCCAGCAGCCAGCCAAGGTCAGCCCACCACAATACATTAAAACATACTACTCTCAATTATTATTCAACATTGCTATTCAGAAAATAATGCTCTTGAGAGAATATGTGTCAGAAAGGGGACCTTCTTCTTCCTTTTCTTGGTGATCTGTGGATGTACTGTGAAGACACTGCAAGATGAAGAGATGCTGATACATTTTGAATTCCCACGTGGAGCTGGTTGTAATCTTGGATAGGTTACTTCATTCACCTAGGCCTTCCTTTTACATATAATGCTCAGTCATATACAGACAGAGACTTATTTTGAATTCTGAATATGCAACTGCTTGATAAACATTATACTGAAGGAAGTACCCAACACTAAAATGAGACGTGAATGCATGACTCTGTCACTAAACATGGGTAGTATTAAGATGAAGGGACAGAATCAGGCAGATGAGCATAACCTTCCCAAGCAGGACAAGCACTATGAAAAAATACCCGCAGATTTTATCATAATTTCTCCATATGGTCTTGTAGTATGATAGTGATGTTGAATATAAAATTTTCTGCTTCTTTTGAAGCTGGAAGAAAAGTAATTATTCCCATTTTTAACAGAGTATATTTTCTCTATTCACTGTCCTTGTCATTTATTGACTCCTGTGACTGACTCTTACCAGTGGAGTCAAATGTATTTTCTAAGAGCATCCCTTCATCAGAAGGACAAAGTGCAAAACTCCAAGAGCTATGTTTTGCTCTTGTGCTTTTCTTTTCTTCAGTATATAAGTTTCCAAAGAGTAATTTGCTTGGCTTATCATTCCTTTTTTCTCTCTCTGAGGCTGTAGGTAGAAAACAGATGATAATTCTCAAAGCATGGGAAAAGACTGAATGCATTACACAGGGACCCATCTCGCCACAGCTCCTTTTACTCTTTATATTAAAAAAATTGTCTTGACAGACAGATAAATCTTGAGTTCCTTGTAAAGCAACACAAGGTCTGGAAATAGCCATGTTACTGAAATCTGAATTACTTCAACCAGTAATGGACTATATGTTAATGAGCTACCTGGAGGTATTAAAATAACAACAAATTTGGGAGATTGAGTGGTATTTTATGACTTTATAGTGTTAAGAAAAACTCAAAAGAGAGAAATCTTGATTTAATAAGAAAATGTGCATGAGTCACATCATATGTGGCAATCATTTAATGAAATTATTTTTCAATAAATATGAAACTGTTTTCTCATCAACTATTATACACCTGCTTTGCATGGTTTTAGCCACTTTATTTTAGTCTCTGTGTCTTATCATTATTTACTGTAACTATATTAAGACAAACTCTTTACTAGTTTAGATTCCACCTTTATAATATCCTGGGAGGACTACATCTGTCTTCATTATCATTTTTCTGTTCTCATCTTTCAAAAGGATTGGGTTGAATAATCTATCAATGACATAAGACGACAGTTTTTGACTGCACAAACCTTAGTTCAGTAACTTCATAGCAGCTGAGTATATGTGGCCCTCAGCTGTGCGCACAATCTGCACAAGTTAACATAAATAACCTAAGGCAGATTAAGTGCATGAGTGATTGATTCAGTATAACAAATGGGTGTGACAATCATGATGTCATTCACTGAAACAGGAATCATAGTTATAGTTTGCTATTTTCTCTCCATCACAACTAAGAGAAAGCACATGACGAACAGAAGTTCTCTGGTTTCTGATTGCTGGTAGGATCATCTTCACTGTCCTAAACATATTTTCCAGTTTTTGGTCACGGAAATCACCTTTTATATGAAACTTCTTATAAGAAGCCTTCATTAAAGAAATAATAAAGGGGTGCAACTACAACCTTATTTAAAATTAACCAATAAATAAATAAAAGACCGAGAATTAAAGTAACAACTTTCACCACTCTAAAACACAACTTTCACTGTTGTAAATACAGAACTGAAAATCTTGTATGAGGCTGTTTCAACTTTTTAAAATGTTCTCTAATTCCAAGTTCTTATCTTCCCAGTTTCAACATTTTCTGCTATGAACAAGTTATATTATCTGCTTTGGAAAACTAATTGAGGGCATTGCTGCAGGGAACAAAGCTGGAAGACATAAACCACTATACACTGGCAAAAAGAAAGGAAAGACACCAGAAGTGGAGATGTGGACTGAAAGCTAAATCTCTGTTAGCTTCCTTAGAATTGGAAGGAGTGGAGGGGAAATGTGAAGACAAAGTTATCACACACTGAACTTGTGAAGAACTTGAGGTTAATCATGCTGGAATAGAAGGGCGTTTCATTAGTTTTAGCTGCTATACTACCAGATACACAGCGACACTGGCTTTTCTTGACAGCAGTATAAAGATGGAGCATCATACTCACGAAATTTTAATATTTGGCAAATTATTTTCAAGAATGCTAAGCTTCTACTTGCTGCAGAGTTCAAGAACGACCACAGGTATCAAAATCAGATGACCTGCTTTCAGTAGCATGTCAAAGAGAACTAACTGCTTCTCTCCCCTTTCTTTTGGCAGTGTAAGTATCACCACCTGCATCCAATATCTGTCATAAGAGTACCTGTACTAGTAGGTTCTGCTTTATTAGGACATTTTTGACGCCATTAGTAGGCACCGTGTCAATAAAATAGATAATCCTAAAAAGACACAGGTCAAGTCAAGATGAGATTGTTTTTTACATTTATGTCTTTTTGTTTGTTTGTTTATGTGGTTGGTTTTTTTTTTTTTTTTTTTTTTTTTTTGTTAATCTTTTAAAACTTATTTTGTACAAAACACTATCTGGTACCCAGAGAGAAGCCTGTAAAAAAGGTAAAAGTAAGCTCAAATCCTCCCACATGAAAACTCTCCTAAGAAAGAAGGTATGAAAGGATTTTAATCAGCTTAAAATAGTAACTGCTTTGCTCCTCAACTAAGTTACCAATCTTGCTGTGAGGTTCCCAGAGAGCTCCCCCTGAGAGCAGCAGGTAATAGCTCATAGCTGCACAGCTGCATCCTCCCACACCAACAAACTCTGACTGCCATGCACCTCTCATGCCATACACAACACAACCACCTCTTGCTTCTCTTGCTCCTATGGTACAGTGCTGAAACTAAGCTCTCCATGCAAAGCAGATCTCCACACTCAATTTCAGTGTTCAGTTTTCTCACACAAGTGAAGCTTTACTCCCTTATTTCCATTTCAGTAGGTTTTTATAGTACATAAATGAATTATACATAAGAAATTATAAGTAAGCTGCACATTGTAGAATTTCAAGGCATTAGAAATGATGCCACAGATGCTAAAAATGAAGTATTTTCCATGAGCTAATAAACAAGACACTATCTCAAGGAACTAGTGAAATGTCTCACTCACAGGTAAAGGAGCTATTAATTATTTATGTAGTGCTACATATCTTATGAGCACTGATTTAATTTTTAAATTACATATTTTAAAGCATGTTTGCTGTTCTTTGATTTATAAAAAACCAATGGCCTTAAATATGGCAACGTTCAACAATTTTCCTCAGACCTAGCAAAGCGTGCCAAATTTGCTCTTTCCAGTAACTGTGAAGCTCAGCAGAAGAGAGCTTTCCATGTGAAGCACACTAACCTGTTTTGCCTATTGACCAGAAGATCTAGATTTCCTTACAGTCTTGGACACCTTGCCATTTCTTAACTTTGTTGATAAACAGTTTCTAAGAAAAGGTCACAATCAGTATCAAACTAGACACCAGTGAACAAGAACAGCTCGAGACGCAAGGGAGACTGAATCTTAGAAAGGTTTTTGTTACAGAGCAGGGAATCCTGAGGCAGTGCCGCTGAGATAAACACTGGTAAGCAGCATGTCACACTAGACTAAGAAATATATGTTCTTAGCTTTACAGTTAATTTCCAAATTTAAAGCCAAAACTTTGTAATATATACAAGTAAGTGTGAAGAAATTTATTTCAGATCAAGTATTATGTTTTATTTCAGTTACAAGCTTCCTAATGTTAATGAAATAAAAGAAAATTAAAAAGGTCATTTCAAACTTCAGCTTTATAATTTATATTTACATGTGGGTGCTTTTTTAAAAATAAATGTTTTTCTAACTAAACATTTATGTAATTTAATGTAAATTTATAATTAAAATATCTGTCATTATACAAAATAAATGTGCTTGGGTTTTTTTAACGATTGAAAATATTTTAGTATGAAACTGTTTGCTTGGTTCTAAAGCTAGGCTCCTTCCTTGAGTGAAAAATGAGAAAGTGCTACTAAATGAATTGCAAAAAAGCATTCAAACATTTTCCATTTTTCTTATCAACAAATGATATTCCAAGTTGTTTGCTTCTTTCTATAAGTTGATTCATTCTCTGTGATCTCTTTATTAACTCTGTAATTTTCTTTGACTCCTACTCCCATTGTGACTGAAAACCACATTGTTATAATTTATTTTAATTGATTAAGGATTTTTCCTGATGAAAATTCCTTTTTGCTTCTTTGATAGGTCAGGGTACATAATGGGTGAGCACAGAATAAAGCACTGCAAAGAAATTCCAAATTGTACTATTGTATCAGTGAAGTTACTAGCACAAGATCTAATACACTAGGCCAAAGAAATTATTTCAGAATAAAGCTTTATTAATCCAACTGTGGATTAGTGCAACAGAGGTATGTATTATTTCCGCACTGATCCATGAATTTAAAAAGCTGGAAATTTGTTTTGTTCATCAGAAAGCAGTGCCTTATTATAAAGCATAGGTGGATGGAGAAAATTAAACCAAACTAATACGTGAACTAAGATCTATCTAAATTAAGACAAAGCTTACTAACTGAAAACTTTTGCAGAGTCCAATTGCGGTAGAAAACATACTGACTGGCAAGGTGAGCCCTAGATTACCAGGGGTTCATCTCAGACAGCTGGAAGTCATCCGAACAAGGAGATGTGACTTCTTACTGATGCAACGCATGGCTCCCTCTGAAGTCAGCTTTAAGAACAGGTCATGGAGGGAGTTAGGTGAGAGCTGTCCAACCTAACTGTCAAGCTATCCTGCAGAAGAATGTAAAAGTGCTGAACTGACCTCTCAGAACACAGCTGCTGAAAAAAAGCGGCTGAACCTGACTGCAGCGCAAAACTTCTGTATTAATTTACAACAGGCATTCACAACACTTACACATCTAACTTACTACCTAAGGATGCTGAAAGCAAGACGTACAATTACCTGACAATGTATATACATATATTACACTTGGAAATTTAATTTGTCCTGCTGAGTCACTGTACTAACTAAACTATAAAAATCTATATAATGCACGCACGCACACACACAGAGCACCCACATGTGGTGCCTTAAAATAAAGCAAATGCAAGTTACTTACTGGTCTGGAACTATTTACTCATTTTGCAAAACAAGTATTGTCCAATTCAAAAGCTCTATCACACACAGCTGGTATATGTTTTCTTGTATTACTTCATGACTTTGTATTTAACTAAGGTATTATGTTTGTGACATCATGCAACTGGTAATAACCCATGTTGTTATCTTGCTGCATATTGCACAGTGTCCAAATTTAAGAATTTATTTTTAAAATAAGTAGAAATGGAAAGAGTCCACTTTCTTTATATGCAGTATCCATTTTGTAGCTGAGACATTCAGACTGAAATCAGCTCTTGTAGGACATTCTAAACTTGCTCCCGTAACTACCATGTACAAATACCTGGACTAACTCTAGAGAACAGTCTGGGCAACAGTAGGATAACTTTGGTGGGACACCATCCTTGTCCAAAGGCAACTCAGGCAATCTTAAAAAACCATGGTGTCTTTCTCCGGTATTGGTAATATTGTTTTGCTCATTAAATTAATATTGTTTTTCTTATTAAACTACTCAAAACACAAACAACAAAAAATAGAATACACTTTTCCAAAATAACCTGATTCGGTGACATTATTTGTATATTTATTCTTAGAACACCTTATTTCTCTGAGGTGATGGAATAGTCAAAGTGCTTGTCCTAAATATCCCTGAGAATTTAGTTCAATGGCTGACTGACTAGATTTGCATACTTGTCTAGAAAAAGACATGCCTTTTGGCTTAATGGAACAAAGGCTTCACGAGAAACTGAGGGAACTAGTGAAGGGCACCCATCTTCTACCGCAACGAAGCAGGAGGACAAGGTTGCAGCACAGTCTCATGCTGCAAGCTCCCTTGCAAGGGGATATCCACAGTGAGAGCAGATGAGCTGTTGAAGAGGATTTCAGTGAGGGCAGAGAGAGATGAGCTGCCCTCAAAGACTTTGGAAACCCCTCCTGACACTTTCTCAGAAAGATCTTGTTGCTCTACAGAGAGGTAGTAGCATATCTACTTCAAAGTTTTACGACAAAATACTACACTGGCCTGGTATCTGCTAAGTTTTCTGATTTTCCAAACTTCCCAGTCTCTTAATAGCTAAAAATCTTTTGACAATGTTAGGGCTTATAAATATCACGTGCAGCATACAAAATGTTTCTGTGTCAGCATTTACAGAGCTATAGGAAAATTTGTTTCTTTCTTCTTTCCCTCAAAAGTATATAACAAAAAAATCTTCCGAAAGAACCAAAGATTATTGAGTTTCTGGAAATTATTACTATTAATTTCTTTCCTTTGTTCCTTAGTTTTCTACTTGGTTTTAGTAAATTCAGGTCACTGACAGTGAAATCTTAAGGTATTATTTAAGCAAATGTACTGAGAAACATGTGGCCCTGAGCGAAGCACCCCAAATTTCTTTTGTGGTAAAGATGCCAACTAGAAAAACTAAACAAACTGCAATAAAATAAAAGTAAAAAAAAAAAAGAAAAAAAGAAAAAAAAAAGCAGCCTTCAGGTTCAGAGACAACTTTCAGTGGATGATTTGAAGAAAAAGAAGTTAACTTGATCCAACCTCCTTAATAACCAGATGTTTGCAGTCATCGAAAATATATCTTTAGCTGAAACAATTTCTCTGTTCCAAAGCATTCAGTTTCTAAGAGCATTTACATAACAATATGTGACATCTGAAATGCTTAAGGCCACCAACCATGGCAGTGCAAATTACAGTCATTTTTCAATACCCGTGCAAGGTGCAGCACTGGCAGCACTGGGACTGGTTGCATGCTGCGTTGGTTTCTGCGGTGAGACACGATCAGCATGCACCACAGTCACAAACAGTTTGTAGCCTTCGGAGATTCATGCTAATAGGTAAAAGAGGCTGATCTCCTTACCCGCCGTAGGCTGGAATTGGAGGGGGGGGTGCTGCTGCACGAAACGTGTTGTACACCGTGCGACCTCGGCCTCTTAGATGTGCACCTCTGTAAGCAGCGGCCGCAGTTGCAGCAGGGTAGGGAAATCCTGGCACTGTGAAGAAAAGAAGAGGAATGTAAAATATTCACATCAATCCAGTGTTTTAAAACAAGGTTAACGCAGCAGTGTGTCCATGCTTGTATTAAAGCTTGCCTGTAACTGGATGAGGGATTTGCCAAACAAGGCCTCTCTTTTTACAGCAAATCTTTGTATGCAAAGAGGATACAGCAAACTGGGAATTTAGATGGCAGCATCATAGGTGGCTCTGATTCTCTTAGAAGACACTATTAAAAATAATGTTGACTGTTTTAGCCAACACTGCTGTCAGGAGACTCTTGAGTCACCCAGTTCAGGCTCAAATTTATAACGCCAGAGAGATTTCCTTTACATTATTTGAGCTGTCTTCAAAAGTCAGCCCTGCTTTGAGTGGAGGCGAGACGTTAGACCAGGTCTAAATTATCCAGTGTTTTACCAATCAAACAGAGCTTTATTTTGTTCAAAAGCTGATTATTAACTGGGTGTTAATTGTGTACCAAGGGAAAGAAGACAGGGCATGAATTGGCTCAGATTTTGGGGGGGTACCTTGTTCAGAACAGTACCCATTTTTCCTTCAAAGGCAAGACTTGCATAGTTTGGCAATATCTATCTGAATTCAGATCCAATAGAAACAACTTAGACATATAACAAAGACATTAACTCAGACAAGTTTATACTGTCATTACAACTAAGTGTAAACATTAATTATAATTCCATGTGATATTTAAAATACTTTAATCTGAAATTGAACAGTAATACAGTACTACTTAGAGAGTTTTTTCTGTAAAATGTCTATAAAACTTCTCTCTTCATAAACTTTTAAATTGAAAAATAAAAAAGAAAATTTCCACTTCACTTTATCTGTCAGGTTCTTCATTACTCCTTTGTACATATATTGCTGGACAATGTTAGAACAAGTATTTTTTTAATGAATTAATCAGTGAGAGAAAAAATCAAATCCAGCTCTGTTGGCACTCAGGTTACTTCAGTTGTGCTTCACTACGTTGAATTTTTTTCAGTATGTAAATAAAGAGATTAAATAAATAAATATTGCTTAGTAAAGTCCTAAAAAGAAGCAAGCAAATGGAAGTAATGATGTATAAACCAGTATTTTTTTATGTCTGAAATATGAACTTATTTCAATCCACATTTGTCTTTCATCTGTTTTAGCATTAAATTTTAAAAGAAGCCTTGAATTTGAAAAAGTAAATGAAAAATTAACAACTTGTAGACGTAGCTGGCCGAACATGTGAAGGAAAATACTGTCATTATGGTGACTTCTCCATTACTGCCTTACTACTCTGACTTCTGGGCTTTCAAGTTTGTGTATTGGCTAACTAATGATTTTGTACAAAAAACAAATACAAGCATGAAGAAAAGAAGAGGAACTTAATCTTTATGTTCACAGACGAAGTTTAATGAAATCTTAATTTCTTCCAAAAGAGGTAATATAAGCATTGGTTTTATTCATCTTTTTTAAATGACCATGACAGGTAGGTGCATATTCCAGGCATCATATCTCAACATATGCCTTGAAAAATAAAGACTGAAGGAACAATGACAAAGCTTGGGTTCCCAAAAGGCAAAATATAACTTGGTGAAAAGTACTTAATGGTTATACATTGTGTATTAGTTTTAAAGCTTTGGGATAGATGGAAGAGTAGCAGATGCAAAAAGCAACAGGGGGCAGATTTTGTATCAAAGCCATAAAAATATACAACCATTTTAATGGGCAATTATTCTTTGCATTTTTGCTGTGGTTTGAATTTGTATGAAGGTGCCATATGCCTCAGGAAAGGTGTGCCATCAAAATGGATGAAAGAATCTAGCTCTCATCACTCCTTATCTCCCTTTCTTTGCGCAAACTATCAGGTCATCCATCATCAATAGTTTTCAAACGTTTTATGGTAGAAGAATTTTAATGTCACATAATGTTTGAATCAGTTTATAGCTAATTTACTGCAACATAGTTCAACTGTTACAAAGGCAGGGCGACACATTTACATTATTCCCATAGTTCAAGAGGATCCCTGTTGAGGAAACACTTCAGAAGAGCTGGACAATAAATAAAAACCAAAGAGATATAATGGGTAACATGCTGAGAAGGCTGAGCAGAATAATCTATATGATGTTATCTGAGATTTCAGGAAAAAAAAATCAGGAGTTTACCCCAATGTATGCTGTATAGTGAGTTTTCACTTCACTGTAATAGTAGTAAGTAGTAATACTTGGCATTCTTTAAAAGACTTATAAAAACTGTGTTAAAGCAGACGTGTGCAGATCTTTGAATTTAAATACGCAGTCCAAAGTACAATGTAAGTAAAATCTAAGCTCTGCTACTACAGATTTTAACATTAAAAGGCTTTTAAATTATACGTATGGGTTCTTAAAATTTCAGAGTAAATAAATCTTTAGAAAGTTGTCAATGTTTAAAAATAGCAAGCTGAAAATACTTTTAAACCTGTCACTTTTGTGAGATGATTATCCCTGAGATCTAGTTGCGAATTAACTGAATTCAAAGGAAATTTGCTGTATATGTCAAATACAGTCACAACTGGTCACCTCCCTTTTTTAATTCACAACCTATTTATTTTTTTTAAACACACACTTAAAATTAGTAGAGCAATTACTTCCTTACTATTGTACAAAAATATATGTCAGTATTAAACACTGTTGTTTAGGAATGAATAAATCTGAATCTTGGACAAACTGTTACTTATAGGACATTCTCATTTGAAATGCATTGAAAAGGAAAACAAAAATCTCTAATTAATGTACAAGTCTAATCACCATTCTCCACATGGAAGAGTAATTTTTCACTGTTCATTTGCTCAGTGTAATCTCAAAACTGACATAACAGAAAAGCAATGGCCTATAAATCTGCTCTCATTTGTTTCTTTAATATTCATATTCCATTGAACTACAGCTGCTTGTTGCTGCAGTCTATTACAACATGCAAAACTGTCGATAAAAATATTATGAAAGGCAAGATGTGTTTCTTCATGGCCCTGTGTGCCATTTATTTTGAAGAAAAATAACAATAAATGACTCATGGATTGTCCCTTAGTTTGCTGCACGCTGGGCGATTAGTGATTAATTACCTTGCTGCAAATTGACATGGCACAAGGAAATTGACACAGCTCTGATTAATTAACTTTTTATGCGAGACAGTTACTTACAAAACACTACACACTGTAATTGAATCCCTTTACACAACACTACTGCATTAAGTTTCTAGTCAAACCCAAAGCAGCACCAAATTTTACATAAATTTGGTGAAAGTTTTTATGGTAAGGTGTACCCTGAAATACTGCATAAATCTTTGTAGAAAGAGGACACACAGCTGCTTTAAGACTCTTTTCAACTATTTCATCCTCAGACATATGAAAAATAAGACTTGTTAGATTTTTCCATACCAAATCACCAACATAATCAAATGCACTCAAAACCATAAATAAAATATTTCAGTATAAAGCAACCTCCAATTTAATGTGTTTATTCTTATGTTAAATTGTAGAAAGATACTTAACTGTTCCAACAAAACTTGTTCTTTGATCATTTTTACCTTGTTTCCAGACCTAACTGATCTACTATTTCAACAATGACTTGCACGTACTGAATTCAGGCTTAGTTTTCTTTATAATTACTTTAAGTATATATGGAATTACTCTTTTTCTCTGGTCTCCTTTGTTTTGTGTCCTCTAATATACCAATTAACAAGCCACCATTGGTTTCTATGTCTATTGATACCATTATGTGCTAAGAATTTATAACCTTCAGAGCAGAATCTTGATGCCAAAGCCTGAAAACTGTCTCATCTTTTTGTCTAAACTTATTCACTCTGAGGGTGACCGAGCACTGGTTCAGGTACCCCGAGAGGCTGTGGAGTCTCCATTCCTTGGAGATGTTCAAAAGCTGTTTGGACATGGTCCTGAGCAGCCTGCTTGAGGTTACACTGCTGGAGCAGGGGGTATGGACAAGGTAACCTCCAGAGGTTCCTTCCAACCTCAGCCATTCTGATATTCAGTAATTTGGCAATTCTATTATTATCAGAAATACCCACATATATGATCCCTCTTTTACCAGACTGTATATGCAGCCACCTGAATCCCTCAGACACCAAGGGATTTCTCTTAACACACACACAAAGAAACTGAAGATGTGGAGGAAAAAAAAAGATAAGATGATTGAGATTTTTTTTTTTTTTTTTAAAGCTATGTAATTACACCAACCTACAACACTGAATAATACAAAAAAGATATACTTCTTGGTCAAATTACTTATGGTGTACTTAATAGCAAAATAAGAGAAATGCATAGTTGATGTTACAAAGAATACAAATGTTGATGTACAAAGAAGAGTTAACTTTGCAAAAGAAATGACTAACAAACAAGAAAAAGCTCAGTAGGTAAAAACCAACAAAGCAATTAGGCCATAAAGGAAAAGAAACAGTAGAGATCAGAGAAGCCACATCTGATCTTAAATTAAAGAACAATCTTCAAATACAGATGATCAAACTGACCAATAACTTGTGTTCCTGGTTGTTGGACATCTACAAGTTCCAAGCAAATAGAAAAATTCCCTTGTCTCGCTAAACATCATTTTTGAGACCAAGTAAAAAAGACAGAGTTGTGGAAAACTAGATGAAGAGTAGCACTGCTGTAAAGAGATGACAAAATTTAGTAATTGGAATGTTTATGAAAGTCAATTATGTGGTGACAGGAAGTTCTGTCTGGATGACACAAGGATTACTAAAACAACTGTTAAGAAGAACACTGTCAGAATGCGGTTGAGTTGGGAACAATTTAGGCAGGAAGTGACTGAGGAAAAAAACCAGCTATTAACCTAATCCAAGCCAAAATGGAAATAAATTGTCAAAACAAAGATGTGCACCTGCAAAGAGTCATACAGATATTAAAAATACTAATTCCTCAGAAGTACTTACTATTTTTGAAATTCAGATTGAAGAATTGTGCTATATACAACATGGTCTTACGAGTCATGGTTTAATAATAACTGTCACACAATGCAAGGAAGTGTGTCACTAAAGTAAGCCTTTATTTGAAACCAAATCTTACAGGCTAAGCTGAAAACCACAAAATTAACAACTTCACATCTGTCAGACAGAATGAATTGAGATGTGTGGTCAGCTGTGTGTGTCTACCTATTAAAAAGGAGTAGCACAGCATCTGGAATGCAAAGTTAAGGAACCATCAGAAGCCTACATCTAGGACTCTACAAAGGACCTTACGTACAATAACATCATAGCTCATGATGCAAAAAAAGCCCTAAATGCAATACTCACTACTTAGCTGCCACTACCCAGCTGTAGGAAGGTGTATAAGTTTAAAAAAAGTCAGTGGCACACAGTTGTCTGTCTTTATAAAACTCTTCAGTATGCTAGTTCAGGCACAATGCATCATCACTAAATGGATTATCAGCAGAATGAATAGAAACAGCAAGGCACTTAAAAACATATTTTCAGCAGTGAAATGAATTCCATATTTACGGATTCTGGACACCTACAATACATCTTACTGATGACTTGTTAGTCATCATTTAAAGTAGTGATAGAAAGAAGGTAAAAGGACAGTTATCCTTAAAATAGTTACAGAGAACAATATATAGTGAACACAAAAAAATGCTGTAAGAATTTCTGGCAGTGCTACCAAAAAAACCCCAAAGAGGTTCACTTCACAATTTTAAAAGGCTGATACTTAAATCAAGAATATAACATAACCCATACGAATATAATTTTACTCAATTTTGTTAATTTGTTATTAACTTTGTAACTGACTTAGAAGTCAGTGCAGTTATCCTGCATTCAGATTTCTGTAACTTTGTTCAAAGCACGGTCCAATCCAATGGGCCAAAGCAGTATTTAAAAATCTTCTAAAGACATTTCCTCAACAAGAGACATCAATATTTTTCTCTGGAAGAGAGAGATGATTTTTCAACATTTTACGATTCTATACATGGGGGTAAAAATAATGGAAAGAAATTAGTAAACTTCCTACTAATTACTGATATCTTCTTTATTTAAACTTTCATGTAAACCCACTGTATTTTAACATACAGACAAGGAAAGGCACTTTTCACATTATTCCCGGGTTACTACCAGGTGATTCTCTTTACCTTATAAATAAAGGCAATTAATTAATTCAGGACACACATTAAGAGATAGTTTCACTCCTAAATGTTTAGTAATGAGGGTTTTGTAGCCTGGAAATGATACGTGTCATTGGTCTACTCAAATGTATGGACATTTCCATCTGGGCAGGATTTTTGTACTGTTTCATTCATGATTCTCAGTCCCACAATGGTTAAATTGGCTTAATCACAAAATTCCTTTGCAGGGATACTATACCTTTTTTCTATGAAGCAATAAAACAGACAAAACCACAAACACGTAATACAATCTACTAATATGTAATGTATTTCCACTGTGATTGACTTGCCATTCCATTTTTATTTAAGAGAAAACAGACCAATTAAAAATTTAGTTTGCAGAAACCTTTTACATTTAATTTGCAAATGCTGTAACACAGGAAAATTATTTATACCATATGAATACTCATTCTTTAAAGTGCTCCTGACCTATATACAGATGCAAAACGGCAAGCTTACTAAACAGTCTCTCCCTTACCAGTAACAGTAAAATCACAGCAAATAAATTAATAAAAACTACAACAATAAAATGAAAACAAATTAATCACTGATGTCATTACAATAAAATATATGTCCATTTGGATTTAATATGGTCAATCATGTCTTACATACAAAACTCTAATCCTAGAATAGGATATAGCAAATGCCAGGAGCACCTACACTTCAGTTGCTTGGAGTCTCAGGATAATACTATCAGAAGACTATCATCATTACAATATAATTTTCAGGTAATTACATGTGTGCAACAGATTATACCTGAAAAAATCAACTGAATCAAGGTTTCTAAACTGAATGTTTCCACTAATGATTCTTCTCGGAAGCGCACTTTAAAACACCTTTTGAAAAATAGTATTTTCCCCATGTAATCTTCTTGGTACTGGAAATTTCCCAGAATACAATATAAATGTCAAAGGTCTTACTCCAATCCATTAGTAATGCCACAGAAAAATAAAACCTGGAATGTCTTCACTGAAGCAAGAAACATGAAAATACTTTCATACAGCATTTTTAAAGTAATTTACTAATATTCCTAAGACAAGTAACCTGCTTCTAAGCAAGGATATTCAACAGACATATTAAACAGACAGGCTTTAGTTAATTTTCATATCTGTAGCAAAATGAGTCCTCAAATGGACTAAATCCTACTATTGGATGTGGTATTTATACTTAAAATTTATGCTTTTCCTCATTTATTCCATGTATATCAAGAAAGACCTGAACTATCCTCCAGCTATGTATCCCAAAAAATCACCCATAGGAAAAAAAAACCCTTTTTAAAAATAGTACGTCTGTCATACATGAGTGTTAATGGGTTTTTAATAGGGAACATATGTAAAAATCAAAGTTCTCGTATTGTGTAATTAGTACTTAAAGCTTCTGCTATAGCTTTTCCTTCCCTCCTGGCATATATTGCACAACTTTGGGTCAGTAGGATTATTACGATAATTCAGGAACATTTCTAATGCCTGCTCTAAAGTAATGGATGCATTTTCCTCATTTGCTTTAAAAGAACTTAAGCGTCAAAAATATTTATTGTCAAAAATATTACAGGACCAAAGGTTTCCAGGGAATTTTCTGAAAGAACTGCCTTCTCACCTTTCAAAAACATCTCATCTTTGCCTTGTTGTTTTCTGGTTGCTCATAAGCTAAAATCCCAGGGCAACATAGTTTATTGTTTTAATATCTGTCTGACGCAAAGCAAAAGTATTCTCTGGTGAGTGCTTATCTGTCATATGTACTTCTGTGAAAGGAATATCAAGACAAATGAGATGTTCTAGGGCATATCATGGGATTATGAATTTGGCACTGACTGAATTCTGTTTAAAAATAGTTGAAATGATAAATACAAAAAATATCTACACTGGTATTTTGAGCATGGGAACTTGAAGAGCATAGAGTTTTAAATATTTTAATTATAAAGGGCCTATACTGTTGTAGTATAAATAGAGAATGAACACTGAAGTCCAGAAATGGGACAAACAAAATGAGAGGAAAAAATATTCGTAATTGAAACAGTTAAAACAGTAAAGTCTATTCTAGTGATACAATGGACTGTGAACTTACTTTGTATTAATTAAACTCAAAGTAATGGCATTTTCTTATTGAAATGAATAACCAGTGATCTGGAAATTCATTTAGACCATTAGGTTAATTACAGAAAGTGATGGAAGTTTTATCAGACAATTACAATTAAAGAACACGAACAATGTGGGACAGATTTATAAGCATTTGTACCACCTCAATCATTTTTGCTGAATTCCACTATCACTTCTTACAAAACTGTAATCAATATCTCAATTAAAAAATGGGCCATCAACTTCATTTCCCCTTGAGCATGATAAAATAAAATAAACTAATATCTGATTTTGGCATTGCCAGATTTTTTTTATTCTTTTAATTCTATCACTTTAGTGCCATATGAAAGATTTATTTTTAATTAAAAAATGAAAATTTATGGAAAAAGATCAAGTATATAGCTGATAAGCATGCTTACTGAAGGTAAAACAATTCTAACATTTAGAAAATGTAAGTCAAAATTGACATCAGTTTAAAATGTACTCATTGAAGTCAAGGCAAAATTCTCTTTTATGGATATGCAAAACATTTGGGAAATACTGGTACTCATCTGTGCATCATTCTGATCAAAGGCATGTAGAAATTTCCTATTTTACCATATAAGTTAGCTCTTCAGTCCAGTGAACTGTCCTTTTAATAAAGGCTCAGAAAAATCTACTAGTAGTTACATACCTGATAATCCAAGTATCTTTGTTTTTACTTGGAGCTAAAATAAAGCTTAAAAGTTACAAAGATCACAGATCTGATTTAGAGAGTGAAATATATTTAGCTACCTTTGAACTTTTTATTAAAATTTGCAATCTCTCTCTCCTTGCCTTCCATGAGACCTGGGTATGCACAAGTGCAAATTTTTGAAGTGTGATGTACAGCTTTAGGCTTCCTCGCTACACCAGCTAGTGCTTAGTGAGCCTGAGAATGCTGATCAGCTATTCCAGAGCACAGAAGCTTTCTCCTGGAGGGCGCATCTACTTTTCCATTGTTCTCAAGAAAATGGAGCCAGGCTCTTCACAGAGGCACACGGTGCGCAGACGAGACAAACAAAACTTTCCA
Organism: Antrostomus carolinensis; assembly: GCF_000700745.2. Taxonomy (NCBI): domain Eukaryota; kingdom Metazoa; phylum Chordata; class Aves; order Caprimulgiformes; family Caprimulgidae; genus Antrostomus; species Antrostomus carolinensis. Next base: position 136,082 of record NW_010286398.1, read on the forward strand.
CTGTTAGGACATCCAGGCATTGGAACAGATGACTCAGATAGGTTGTGCAGTCTCCATCCTTAAAGCAACCTGGTCCTTCCAACCTGAACTATTTGATGATTCTATGACTTCATGTCTTCCTTCTTTCCCATGATTTGGCTCTCATTAACCTCAATATCATTCACATTTTCAGGCACCTCTTCATTATAGAAAAATGAGGAAAATTTTTACAAGTTCTTGTATAAATTCAGATTAGTATTTTCACCTTTTTTAGCCATACATACAGATATTCAGTGACAGAACTTTTTCTTCTTTTGAATCTTCCTTTTGTCCAGCAGGGTCTTAATATTCCCATGGTTCCTATTCCCAAGTTGCTTCAATTCTGAAAAGTTCCAAATTTTTTCTTGATACATTTCTTATTTAAAAGTAGATACAAATTTATTACGGATTTAATAATTTCCTGTGGAAGTAACTAGTCTAAAGAAGTGGGGGCAAAAAGAGACTGTCAGTTATGTGCAGCCAAACTGATTCACCAAGTTTCAGTGACATATCATGGGCCTCCAGGAAGCCTCCACTGAATGCCTACTTGCTGGGACCTGGTGTACTCAGCTCTTTACCTTCTGGATATATCTCCTTCCAATAATCCATTATGATAATGATGATAGATTTAACTGAAATCAGCTGTATTTGTTTTGTCCTCAAGATGCCAATGCTATAGGAATCTATAGCAGCCAAGATGACACCGTGAGCTTCCTTACTTTGGTTGCATCAGTAAGGCAAAATCTGTCCCACCAAGGGATGTGAAAACATTTGCATGCTGAAAGTATGCTTTCTACATAACAAACTGTCTGTTCCCAGAAGAGATGTGCAAATGAAAAACTGATCCAGGTCCCATCTTCTCCTTCAGCATAAGAGAACAGATGAGGCATGAGAGACTATTGCTACTGATTTGTTCCACTGCTTGCAGAAGAAACAGCTCATTTCTTCCTGTATTATGCGAAAGACCAGAAGTGATGGAAGGAAGCAGAGCCATGTTTCTATCTCCTGACATATTCAGAGGTGTAACTAATCACTGTACTGGGAAATGTACAATGTGATACATAAAATATATCCTGGGGAAATACAGCATCAGAAGGGAAGGAGCAGCTCCAAGAAATGCACTCTTCTTTTTTGGCTAGCCAAAAAATGGGGTAAAAGCATTCAGAGTCATCTGAGACTACTAGTGACCAACAGAAGTAAAAGTCAAAAAGTTAAGTGAGAGATAAAGCTAGTCGAAGAAAAATATATTTTACAACCATGTTTCAGTCCCCCATTTCTTACAGAATATAACCAAGGAGCAAAATATGAACATTCAAGTTAAAGACATTTCTAAAAATGGGGACTGTCCTCTTCCAAAATCTGAAAATTCCTAAATGCCATTAGCATTTAATGAAATCCAAACCTCTCAGACGGCTTTTGAAAATCTCAGCTGACTCTTTCCATTCTGTTGAAACAATTACAAATTTAAAACCTCTTAATTCTTACATTGTAAGCTGTTCTGAAATATTATACAGTTACAATGCTGGCAGTAACAGAATAAATGATTAACAAATTATTCAAAGATCAAGGCTGCAATATTGTTGTCTACATGGAATGATAATAATAAAAGTATTAGTCTCCTAGACGTTAATGTTGACTTATCAGCTATCATATCATTTTGATATTACAAATGTGCATAAAAAATTGAGTATAGAAGATTTTTAAAATACTAAAAGAAAGAAAATGAGGCAAAACTCAAGCTTCCTTTCTTTTCACTTCTTAGCAGAATTTCCTATAGAAATTGAGCTATTTTACATCTTTATTGAAAGTTTTGTAATAAAGAGAGATTAAAAATAAGTGATTACAATCATTAGTAATTGTAGTACTTTTGTATTATTAGGAGTTGTGACCCTGTTGGGGAACTACATTTTGGCATTATGAAATACTATACATAATAAAAGAAAAATCATGAGTTACAGACACATAGATTCAACAAAAGTGTAATAATTTCTACTGCAAGGGCTACTAGCAATCTCTATTAGGAAAGTGTGTATTACATATTGCCCGGTGGGAGGCAGGCAGGCAAAGTCTGTTTACTTATGTATTTGGCATAACTGAAAAGAAACAGGTGTTTGTTAGGATATCATTATTCAAGGAGCACCATTGCAAAATAAGATTTTTCGAAGGGATTGACTCATGAGACATAATGGAAATAGTGAAGTACAGAGCTTAGCTAGCTACACAATGACTATCTAGGGATTTAATAATACTGGAAATACTGTACGATGTAAACAGCAATCCCAGAAATACATTTTCTAGGATAGAACTCAGTGAGACAATAGGAGCAGCAGGGTAAACCTAGGAAAGGCTTCATTTAGGGTAATTTCTAGAAAATAAAAAAAAAACATTGCCCCCCTCCTCCAAATGAAGCTCCCTAACAGTGAGACAAATGAAATGTTTGGATAATTTTCTAGGAAAGACATTTTAGTCAAAGATTGGTATTTCACTCAAAAGACTGGTATTTCACTCAAAAAGAAACAGTGCACTAAAAACATACTACAGTGAACATGGATTTAGACAGTATTTCATCTCTATGTCATTACAAAGATTAAAAAAAACCAACACTGCTTGGGAAAGGTGAGATAGTACAAAATATTTTTTGAGCACCTGGAAGCAAATGCAAATTTAACTGATAATTTCAGTTCCAACTTAAAACACTTCACATATTTTGTTATTTCACTATGTAGTTGTAGATTCCTGATTTGAAAGTAGATCCCATATTTATACTGCAAAAGCAGCAGCTCTAGGGACGATGTTCATAGCCTTTGACATAAGGGAGTTACATGACTGTAGAGATGATCAGTATGGAACTCTCTTGTCCTCAACTCCTAGCTTTAATTAATAAGAGAAATTAATTATTTTAGTAGTCTAGATAAGCTTTAAAAGAGCAGAATTGCATTCTAGATTGAATACAATCTTCATAAAGAGTGTGTCCAATAATGTTAAATCAGACAACGTAAAATATTTTTTTACAGAGGACTGCTAAGAACACTTAGCAAATGGTGCTGTTCACCCTAATTCAGAAGCAGCAATTATTACTACTTCATTTGGCTAGAGGCTTCTTCATCTGTCTAGATTTCAGAATGAGCATCAGCTGTACCACCAACACAATCTAAAACACTCTCAGAAGAACTGGTTCCACTTCTGCTGCAGAATTTTACAGGAAACATTGCTATTCCAAAATTTTGTACAGAAAAACAGCTGATGGCAGCATCTATCATTTCAGCTTGTCTTTGCTATTTTTATTGGGGCAGCTTTTTATAATTCAAAATTTCCATTTGCACATATTCTTTTTCCTTTTGTAAAAAAAGACTTCATATCTGTTTTATTTCTGACACAATCAAATGGTGGCATGATATGAGACTTTTTGTTTTTGTTACTAAATCAAAGTTGTGACCAGGAAGGAAAAAGAAACACAACTTCATCTTCTACACAAAATGCAGAGTGCACAACAGTACTGGATTTAAAAAAAATTCAGTGTTAATGTAGAACTTTTGACCATTTCTGTGGAACAGTGCAATATAGGCCGTCTTTAAAAAAAAATACTTTGAGGATAAAGATGCAACTAAAAACACTGAATTATTTGTTGACATTTCTTAGACATGTTTATAAATATCACATTTACAAGAGCTACTGGGAATGTTTACAGTTTTAGGGGGCTTAATTGACATTAATGTGCTTTTGTCACAAAACAAAACAAAACAAGAGCCATAACACTAGCTTACTTGTGGATGTGTATACTAGTGAACTGGGGGCACTGTACACGGGAGATCCCTCCTGGTTTGCCTGGCACAGCAGCACCCTGCCTACAAGAAAGAGAGAGAGAGTGGTATCTGGTTTTGGAACACTCGAACTAAACCTCCATTTTTATCTCAAAACAGAAACAAAGTCACAAGCGGAGCAGTGAAGCAGGGGCACTTTTTGTCCTTTGACTTCAAAGCAGAAAGAGCCCCAATGAACATGTACAATTTTACATTTGAAAAACAAAACAAAGACATCCCCCAAAATACAAACACTCTTTTTAGCAAACAGAGAAGCTGGTGCACACGCCCTGAGCTTTGGCAGCACACAACCATCCCTCACCAAGCCGCTCGCTCGCCCTCTCTGCCCTGGCCCCTGGAAAGAGCAGCTGCCTCGTTAGCTCTGCTGCTAACGAGAGTGAGCGACCCACCCACACCACCCCGCTGCTCGCTTCTCATCTCTCTAACTTGGGCTGAAATGAGAGGCTACTCAAGCAAACACGGCAAAATCAAGCTGCAAAGCTCCCACATACACACCTCAGGCCAAGTATGATCTCAGTTAGATCACTTAAATTAACACTAGTGCGAGTGAAATTGAAGTATCATGAACGTATGTGAAGATTTCAGTATTTTTTGCCCAAATGAGGACTACATAAACATAAGCCACTTTCCAGTGTATTAACAGGATTCAGGATTAAGAACAAAATCAAATAAAAGAAAAAAAACAATTGTTTTTTTTAAAAAGGAAAAAAAATTAATAACCAAATCAATTTAAAACAACACTTGCAATGTATGTTCATTTTTAACAAATGAGAGAAATTTAGGCTTATATCCCGTTTTTTTAAAAAATGAAATGAAATCCTTTACTATTTCAACACTTTTCTGAAAACTGTATTTTAGCAATCTTAGCTGAATACAGATTGAACATTGATTAGAGGCAGAAACAACTGTACTTTCACAGTAGGAAAAAAAACTTCTGCACTTCCGCAACGCAGTGCACCAGGAAGAGCAGGATGTGACACATCTGTTTTGCAGCTATATGTGTATATATCTGTATATACACACACAAAATTATATATGTACACGCATACACTGACATACTTCAAGCTGTCAGGATTCATGAATCACACAATTTCAAAAATATTAAATTTACATGAAGATTCGTGGACTTTAGACGTGCATTGACTTATAAGAAAGGTAAGTCAACAGAGTTGAGTCAAATATGTTTGGAAGGATAAGACTAATTACAACAGGTAGGTATCTTTTCCATATAGTATTACAAGAGCAATTTTCAACTTACATTCAGTTACCAGACCAGAGTTCTTTCAAAAAATGTTTTTAAAAAATTTCTGTCATTAACCAGTTCTTTGATTATTGCTTGCAGCTGTCAATATTAAGCAGAAATACAGGAAATATCTAAGGAAAATAATTCTTGTAATTTATGCAACTTAGCTAAGACAGCAAGCACTGGAAATCTCATTAAATATTATGATTCTAACCTTCCCAGACAACAGCATATCCTTAACTAACAGAATTTGGAGATGCTTGCTTTCTTCCAGCCATCCACTAATCTGAAACAAGCTAAAAAAAGTTATTTTCCTTACTTTAAGACAGTGTATAGTTGACTATAACAATATATATCTCTCCCAGCCTTCCAAAAAATCTCCAGCTGGAAGCTGTGAAATGAACATGTACCTACTGAAATCCTAATGGCAAGCATTATTTTATTTATATTTATTATTTATCCACACACTTGACATAAGCAGTGTGTCCATTGGAATATGGAGATATTTAACACCATAGAGGCTTCGAAACTTGTGCTCCTACAGGAGCCTGAAAATGAACGTGAGCTGCAGGCACAGAGCCATTCACCCAGCTGAGTGAAATGTGGAAGGGAGAGGAATTATTAAAATCAGTAATTTTCATTCAGTTTTCAGAATGTAACTATAATGACTTCAAGTATGTAAATATATAAAGGTCTTTAGAAATTGAAGACTATAGTTTATTTATAATATTCTGCATAAATTCTATATGATACTTTGCTTGTTCCAAGGTCCATAGGTACTTTCCTATTCTTTACAGCTAACTTTCTTACATTTTTTCTGATTTCATCTCATACAAATCTAATTTTCCCTACTCAAGTCTTCTAATTTCTAATGAAAGTACTTCATAACAGATGCTTTTTTCATCCATGCTACTAGAGTGTATTTAATTTGTTGCACAGAGCTTTCTAATTATATTTTGACAATACGCCTCTGAATTTGTACATAAAATTAATCCTAATACCTAAAACACTATTATTAGATTTTGTTAGAAAAATATGGAACTTTTTAATCTACTTTTGTGGGAAAAGACTATTTCTTCTGCATCTAATTTTGGTATTAAAAATATTTTAATTGTAATTAATATAACCGGGGAAAGGTTGAATTATTTACAATAAGATCTTCTGGATAAACTTCAGAACATTGAAAAAATCCATAAATTCCCTAATGAAAAAAAAAATATATTTTTTCCTCTAGAATACTGAATTCTAGCATGACAGAATAAAGGGTGGGGTTTTGTTTTTTTTTTTAATGAAAGAAGATTTTAATATAAAGTCCTTAATATTTCTGTCCAAACTGTAATTTAATAATATCATGGAGCTGATGAACTTCAAAAAATTCCAGTCATGCAAGAGTTAATCTTTAATTCTGCAATGTCTTCTGTACCAGCATACGTAAGGCTGGTATTTTCTCATGAAGAACAATCTGTGGGCTTTTTTGCTTTTCGCTAATACAAGCATCTACTGGTTTGGTCACAGCAGACACGTGAGCAGTGAGACAGGATTTTGGAGATCAGCAGCAGAAAGCTCCTCCTGACCCACTCCATCAAAAGGATCAGAAAAATATTAGTGCGTACCTATCCAAAGTGAATGCCCAGTCACTACAGGCACACAGCAGAGCTTTCGACAGAGCCGTGGCAGAAGGGAAACTGAGGCAGGCCTGCTGGTAGGTGTAGTGCGGGGCGAGTGGCCTGCGGTGGCTGAGCCAGCCCCGGGGTTGTGCTGCACAGAGCAGGCAGCTGTGCTGGGGCAGGACACGGTGCTGGTAGGACTGCAGAGATCCCCCCAGATTGATTCACCGCTCAGCATTGCAGCACAGGAAAAAACATACTTTGCAAGATCAAAAAATATTCCCACTCATACTTCCCTTCTTCCAATGTTTTCTCCTACAGTCCATGATTAAGAATGTACTGTTTGATTCAGTCCTTTGTTGGAGCACTATAGTTATTTTGAGAAAATAATTACTCTAAAAATATTCAGGGTTGTGAGGAAAATTATGTGAAGTCATTAATATTTTTAACAATGCCAAAAAATCACTTCCCATTGGTTCCAAGATATTTAACCAAAATTATTTTTCTAATTTTGTCATACTCTCAAAAATAAGTTTTTTTCTATAGTTCGTATTTACATGATTCATATAAATTAATCTGCAGGGCATAAGAAGATAGTACCAATGTACTAGTGATGATGCACAGATACTTGCTGGCTCATCCATGACATATGATAAAATTCATTGTATTTCTCAAATACTCAGGTAGCTAAAAAGAAGTATCCGGGATCAACAACAGGAGAACTTTCCAGTAAATGATAAAGGATTTTAAATCACTTCTGTTAAAAGTCATTTTTAGGACTAACAAGAACCACTGTGTAGCCGGCATTACAGACAGCTTAAAAGTAAAGATCTGGAATAACTTTAAACGAATTTGAACTAGTTGGAATCTCTTACGGCATCCTTTGTGGAAGTATAAATTGAAACATTTTCAGCAGACAAAAATTCATACCACTAGTTAAAATTACACTGCTGATGTAAAATTAACAATGTTGCAGGGCCCTGATCATGGGAGTAGCTCTCTCCTGTCACAGGAGGTACCTGAAACTCTTAGAAACCTTCACTACCAGAACTATCAAGTTGATATACCATTACCAAGAACCTGAGTTTATAATGCATCACCTCACACTACAAATGGCTTTAGTACCTTTGCTCACAAACAAAAAGGTTCTAATTTACCAAGCTGTATTTATTTCCCCAGGAATTTTGGGATTTACAAAAGGGCAGAGGACAGAAGTTGCACCGTAGTTACATCCCAGGGCAAAACCACAGCAAGTTACTGACACAAAGAGGAAAAAAAAAGTAAATCTACTTTTCCTGTGGGGATTCTAACAGCTTCATATACAGCTCCTCAGCCAGCTCCAAAGATGACAGGGGTACAAAGTACCATATAGGGTACAACTACCTCCATCATAACAAGAGGGTAATCACAGAGGCATTTTCAGCGGCAGAAATTAATCAAGTCAATAGCCGGGACTGGTCTACAGTGCGTATTGGGGAATATGTAGCTAGAAGGACAGTTTGTAATACAGGATCTAAGGAAGTTACTTACATACAAGGAGAATTAGCAAAGAATACATCACTCTAATCCACTGCAGACTCAGCTACCCAGGTAAAGCAGCTCTTCTTTACACACATTCTAGTGTGTTACCAGTAAGAGCCTCTTGTTGCTTTTGACAGCTACGTACCAGTTCATACATTCTATACTATTTAGCAAATAAACCTCAAACAAACCCATGGAAAAAAGTGAATAAAAGCTAAAAATACTCGTGTCCTATTTTGTCTGTATTATAAAATGTTATTTTATTACTCTAATCAAAAAGATGCATTATTTATTAAATTCAATGACTGATACTTCCTTTTCCCTTTCTCCCAATATGGGTTGATGTTACATAGCCCAATCTTCTCTCAGTCATTCTGATCGCTGTTTTTCTTTGTACCTTTTGCAATAACTATTACTCCTATACACTCGATTCCTCTTCTATATACAATGCAAGAAGAAAACTATAAGGCTGCACCTCTCATGAACATATCAGAAAATTTGCTAGTGTATCAAAGATCCTCATAAACAATCCATGTCTGCTCTTTATTTGCTGTTCTAAAAGTGTGATTTAATATTTCCAGACAGAAACAGCATTATCTTTGTTCTGCTCTGAAATATCATTCAATGATGGGTTATTTCAAAATGTGTCACAGAAACTCCTAACTAAAAGGCCACTGTTGTACAATAATAGCTTATGTTAGCATCTATTGTCCCATCTGACTGGGGAATTTAAAGAGAGTATCTTGAATACATAATAGTTGTTCAGAGTTCTCTTAGCCCTTCATTATCTATAGTCAGACTACACAGCCTTAGCATGCTTTTAAATATGTTGTTAATTCAAAAAAAGAGTGTTTCTTGAGTGCCTTCAGTTATCTGGGATCTTTCTACAAATGGAATAACACTCCTTCAGATTTTAACACATTCATGGAAGGTTGACACATTGAATTGTTTCATTATTAATGACACATCTCCTTTCTTCCAATATGCTGAAAATACAAACAAAACCTGTATTTTATCCCTCAAAATTATATATGGAGTTTCACTTAAACAAGAGGATTGCATGGTAGAGAGGAGAATCTAAAACAGTTGATGTCCAAATGCGAGTTCTGTGAGTCCAAATCAGTGTCGATATTACCTTCTGACAGTAAACCTGAAATATATTCATTATTGAACAACCTGTGTATATTTTTGACTGGTAATGAGAATCTGTGCTCTCTACTTACACTTATGTAGTAAGTCCCTGACCCACATATAACCTCACATAGGTTATTAAACACAGGGGGGTCGTTTTATGGGATCTTTTTATTCAGAAATTCTATTTAGGATGCCAGTTTTCCTTCCAACACTTTTCTGAGCATAGTGCATATTTCTTTATTATCACCTCTCCTAGAGTGTGACCAAAACACTCAGTGAACTTAGGCAATGACTCAGGGAACAGCAGTGCATGTTACAACAAACCTAATTTGTAAGCCATCCCTTCAATTCTTCTTTGCTGTTCATATCATTCCATCACAAGGTAACAAGGATTGCTCTTCCCCAAGACCTGACATACCATACACAACTTACCAGTACGTACAGTGGTGTCTTAGACTGGGAAAGACCTTGTAGATAGCACAGGAACTGGGAAGCAGCAAATCCTTTAAAGCTCTGCTCCCATGCCAACATCCTCTTCCGACCCCACGTGATGACCCGCTTTAAAGTTTTGTTCACTTGATCAATGAAAAGTAGAAAGGTATATCTGCTACTGATCCACTACAATTCTCAAAGATTGCTTTAGGAGGAATAGCTTGCCAGTGCAGCATGGCATAATCACTGAGTTTTAGTGGCAAATTTAGGCTGTGCCATGGTACTGTTGGTACGTGGCAAATAATGCCAGCTTAAAAACACACAGTGTGACTGACTTCTTTCCATTTTCATGACCATGCAACCTTACCATAGGTGGGTTGAATTTCAGAGGAACAATTTATGTAATGTTTCCATTCACAATGTAAAACACTTGCAATAAACCAACCTCTCCAAATATAACTTAAAAATTATTACTTAGCTAGATATTGCTTGTCTTGTAACTAAAATGAAACTACTAGGTCACAGAAACTCAAATGCTGCTTGTATCAAAATACGTAACAAGCCTTGAGAGTTTGCCTGTGCTTGTTAGTGATTTTTTTTATCACTGGCATCCAAGTGCAAATCCTTATTCACGTACTAGGACTGAAAAAATCTAAAAGTGGAAATGCACTATGTAATAATGTAAAAAATAGGAGTGGTACTGTCAAGTATTGCCCAAAACTAACTTCCCTACAAAGTATGTTTACTATGTGATATATACATATAGGTATATACACACACACACAAATTCAGGTGCACATAAATTGATATTCAGTTATATTCACTGCCATTATCTTACACTGGGAGATGTGTCCCACCGAAGTTGTTCGGGACCTTTGAAAATCAAATCTTTATTGCTAATCTTTATAGGTCCTCCCAGCAGACTACAAGCTATGTAAATGGTGGTTACTCTTGGTTCACTGTAACTTGATTCATTTGTAACTTTGAGAAACAAACGAGAGAAATTCTGAAGTATAAACATAAACTATGAGCTGGTATTACATTATTCTTGAAATAGGATACCTGAGACTATAAAAAATGCATTTATATTCTGCTGATAACTAAAATGGGTCACATTCATACATCTACCTGATGAATAAAGACTGCAATATGAATAGAATCACACACTAAATGAAACTGAAGCCTTTCTGCTCAAACACGAACACTACAGTTTCACCATGGCCCTGGAGGATTACGAGTAGATGCGTTTATACTTTATCCTCTCATATTGTGTCAAGACACTATTCTCTGTGTAAATTACCTATTTCAGTAAATCGATAAGATAGAGATGCAAATCTAATGCAATTAGATGCAGAGATGCAAATTACTAATCCCTCAGTTCTATTTGCTTACCCCAATGGATGTTGATTTTAACTTACAAATAAAATTCTATTCTGAATGACAAGCTGAGAATATAGAAGAGCAAAAATTGAATCATCATGCATAATTCTGGTTTTAGTTAGTCTATTTCTTCCTTAGCCCATTCCGATTCCAGAATTTCAGGAGCATGAAAGAACATTACAAAAATAGTAATGCAATGTTTCCAAATGTTCCAAACCACTCCCTTTTACTAGAAGCAGTTCTATGCTTGGAGATTTCCCTCAAAACAATTTTCACAAAGAAAATCTGACAGCATTAAACAGACAGAGATTGTGTTCCATTGTAAAGCATAGCTTCATCTCAGCTACCTCCACAAATGAGTAAATGATTGAAAACTCAGTATTTACTCTCAGTATGTATTACAAAATTCAATTACAATGCAAATATATTGGAGACTCTGTTATCCAATGCCCAAAATGGGAAAAAAAATGCAGAAGAAACAGAAAACATTAGCTATACATTTGGAATACAATTCAACATAATCTTAAACTGCTTTAGCATTAATTTACAGATGTAATCAGGGTTTAACACACAGCAGAGTTGTTTTCCATTCCATTTAACTGTATTAACTTTACATTTCATTTATTACTTTATTACTTTACATTTCAGAATAGTTTGTCTGCCTGACTGTCCATCCTAACGCCTGGATCTTCCTAACTTTGTTATTCTTCTAATCAGAGGAATTTATTCCTCTGCATAACTGCTATTAACTTATCTAGCATTGCAAATATCCCACCCAGTCATGAACAAACAAGTGTTTTAGTGATGACCTTGTAGTTTCTCTTAAATTTCCCTCTGAGAGATTCTTAAGCCATTGCTTTTTACATATACCCATCACTGGTATTTGAACTACGGGCTCCGCTTTATTCTATTAGCCAACCACCACACCTATTGCAGGCTAGACCTCAGGTCCAGACTGCGCGCCCAGCCTGACCTCTATTGTCAAGTAATTGGTGAGACAGTAGCTAGAAAACAGCTGGTTTTATGTCCAGCCTCCAAACCTACATCATACACAGTCTGGAGAGTTTACTGTGGACCAGGTTTAGTCTTGTCCCCTGAAGCAGACAACCCCACCACACATGGTTCAAAGCTGTCCAAAAGCCAATCTGTGTGACATATGACAGTCAGTGGTCCACACAGAGCCTCCAGTACAACTCCCAGTGCAGTTTCTTGCAAAGAGAATCTATTTCACGTGTCCTGAACTTGCTCTGCAAACACCAAGCCAGCACGCAGCAAGTGGGGATAGTTTTCAGATTTACTTAGAAACCATGCTAATGCTGCAAACTAATGTATTAAGAAGAAGAGGTCAGGGAGACAAGCGTGGAAAAAATATCTCAGTATAATGTTTATAATTAGACAGTTTAATTTATTTTTGGTCCATCACTAATGAGGAAGCCATAGAACGGATTTTCACTAACCACCAGAATAACGTTTAAATAAGAGAAGTCCAAGCATTATTTTTCCTCAAAGATTCTCTTCATGAGTAAAAGCACAATACCTAACTTTCTTTTTAGCCCTTTAAAAACTGATCAATTATATCCATAATAAAAAACATTTGAACAAACATCCAAGAAGCGAGAAGCAATGTAATAACAAAGAAAGGACAGAGTAGCTCCTGCTTTCTTTTGTTTTATTAAAGTAACATTTAAACAAACAAGGCAAACTGCATACTGGGTGAAATTAGGAGAAACATGGCCATCAGATCAAGAGCTGTTGTTATTCCCCCAACACAAACAAACTTGGTGTCAGCAGGACTGCACCTGGAGTACTGCATCCAGTTTTTAAACCTACTGCCACTCCAGTTCAAGTGAAATGTGGAGAAACTGGAGAGAATATGTTGGAATGAAACGAAGATGTATTCTAGAGCTCATGTCCTGGAAAGAGAGGCTGAAGGGACCAAACTTGACTAGTCTGGCAAAGAGGAAGTTAAATGGCAATCTAATAGCTTTCTCTGCTTGAAGTGAAGTTATAAAGATGACGGAGCCAAAATCTCATTGTAATGGCAGTAGACGATAATACAAAAGGTTGATGGCCACCAACTGTAGCTTAGGAGGTTTAGGTTGGACATTAGGAAAGTGTTTTTCACTAGGAAGGCAGTGCAACACTGGAAAATGTTACCTAAAGACCATAAATGCCTGTCTTTTGTAGATGTATACAAATTCATGGCTCACCTGATCTAGGACTGGTGTTAGTCCTGCTTGAAAAAGAAAGCTGGACTGTCTGACCTCCAGAAGTCAATCCCAATCCACATTTCTAGGATTTTGTTAAGAAGTGTCTGGTCCAGTGCCAAAAATCTTATTTCATGGCTGTGAAATATCCAGGTTAGAGTATGATCACCACTGCATTCCACAGTGATTATGCTAGATCTGTGTGGGGACTGCTCTAATGTATTATACTAGCTCACTGGGGAAGAGAGAAGGACTACAGAAGAATGCTCCTTCAAACAAAAACAGCCTTAAACTGATCAAAAGTATGTACCTGAGATGAGTGGGACTATCTGAATAGTTGGCAACTCAGCTGAACAGATCATTTGACTACAAGAAGTTCTTCACTGTGAGGGTGGTTAGACACTGGAACAGGTTGCCCAAGGAAGTTGTGGATGCCCCCTCCCTGGAAGTGTTTAAGGCCAGGCTGGGTGAGGCTTTGAGCAACCTGATCTAGTGGAAGGTGTCCCTGCTGATGGCAGGAGGGTTGGAACTAGATGATCTTTAAGGTCCCTTCCAATCCAAACCATTCTATGATTCTATGAAAACTATCAAGGCGTAATGTGAATACTTTAAGTTGGTGGCCATTGACTGTAATGCAAGAATGTGACCTTCATACTGCCCCTAGAGTCACAACCATCCTGCTGTCATTTGGGTGGCATTTTGACATGTTGGATATAATTTTAAAAATAATAATTTTCAAAATCATCAAAAGTGTATGCCTAATGTAAAGCACAAGAAGACAGGAAGCATGATGCTGTTCTCACAGGTGTTATCCTAGTTTCTAACTATTTGCAGCTCAAGGACTTCCTAAGCCCAAAGCAGCGTCTGTATATTTAATAAAGGTCAGTTGATTTCCCTCCCATGAGCCAACCATAACATACTTTTAACACATATGGTGTTCTGTGCTAGAATAAGGTGCTACATCAAGTAAGTTGCAATCACAATCACACATTTAATTATTATTGTACCTGGTCCTGTATTCATGCACCAACTCACAGAACGTGTGTTAAAGTAGAATTCAGGCTTACACACAGGAATTTATCATTCCAAGCCTACTGTATACACATTTCTTTATCTTTGGGTCAGACATTATAAAAAGAGCATGTTTACTTAAAGAAAACAAGAAATTTTCACAAGTACTACCCAGCAGACCTACCACTGAGGAAATTTATTACCCAGCAGTTCAAAGGGAAAAGCAGGTTTTTGAGCTGGGACCTCAGAACAAGGAAAGGCATCTTACTCCTTTGTAAAAAACATGCAAGGCACACAGGAGGAACAGAGAGAATTTTTGCTATTCATTGGCCCTACTTCCTTCCTTGCAATACCTATTTAAATAGACTTTTTCTGCTCTTCTATGTATTACTTCATTTCTACACATTTTTTTCCATCCTAGAACAGCTAATACAACAATTCTTCACTTCACCTCCCTGCCTCAACTTTATGCTTTGCACCCATGCCAGCTCTCTCAACTTGTTGGCACTGTTTTGCACCTCAGAGAATTCTTTCTCTGCATACAATAACTACTGATATGACTTCCAGAAAAATCATCAGCATCAGAGATCTGACCTGTCACTGGGGAATGGTAGAAGGCTGCTGACACGGCCCCGTAGTGGGGATGCAGCACTAACTTACGTTAACAACTAAAAAATCCATTGAGTCCAAGCAGTGCGATGAGGTCAGCGTGGGTTTGCTGTGTAGTCGCCCAAGACTAGTTTGAGTGGGATATCTCAGTAGGATTAACTCAGGCTGATTTGCAGAAAACTCCAGACTGTATCACCAAGCAAACAGATCCAGGCAACCCCTCAAACATCTCCTTTCCCCTGTTTGTAAGGAACTCCAGTTTTCAGCAAATACGCAGTTTCTGTTTTTCCAGATCCTATTTGTGCACAAATTTATCGTAACCCAGTTTAAACTGATTCCTCTATGCCAGACTGTGGTCAAAATTCCCAACCTTTTACACTGAAGAAGCAGGAACTCCCTTCGTAACCATTTTCTATCTTCTGATATCATAGAATCATAGAATCATAGAATAGATTGGGTTGGAAAAGACCTCCAAGATCATCAAGTCCAACCCAAGTCCATAGACCAATATAAAGGTCTATGTACAGTTCAGGATTTACCATGAAATAATCAAGTGTATGGAATTCCTTTTAGAGATGACATAGGAACCGTATCAAAACCTAAGCATATACTGTGTTATTTAATATACAAACAGAAGAAACATCTTTAAAAGGATAATACTGTCAGTAACTGTGATTTTCTCTTCAAAATGTGTAGATTTCAATACAATGATAAATACAGGTCAATTAACCTTGCTCCAGATTTAAATGTATAACCAATTAACTAAATCAGGCTTTCAAAAAATAACGGTAATTGGCATTATTCCTTGAATAATCCTTGTTTAGTTTCCGTGATGGTATACATTTTAATGAAAAACTCATTACAATGGAGCATAAGGCATAATTAATTCTGGAAGATTTTTTTGAGTAAATAGCTAGTACAGATGCTGAATTCCATTTTTCTACTGGTTTTATTAATCTTTCATAAACCGGTATTTCTGCTGTAATGGCTTGCAAATGCTCCACAGAAGTTTTAGAAATGCATTAGCTGTCATCAGTGGTGTTAATCTAACTAGGATATACCATCATTTGTATGACGGTACATTAACATTATGATTTTTGAAAGAATAGTAACAGCTTAGCTTTATGCTTTGAAAAGGAGCATCTATATACATAGCAGATGAAATATGAAACAACAATTATTTAATTTTTCTGTAGTTAGAAAATTACTTAAACTGTTTAGCTAACAATGTTAAGAATACATTTATTTAGCAAAATCTGTTTAGTCCATGACTAAGTTCAAATCTAAGTGTATGTAATCAAATTGTAAAATTAATAAAACTGTAAAGCGACAGACAGCAAATTTTCATCAAAAGAATGCTTTATAGATATGGTATAGTGAACTTTTACCCCAGGATTAGAATTGCTGTGCAAGCATATAATTCAGCTTCACAAACTCCAAACACCTTCACTGAGAAGTGTTTCTAGGGTATTTGCTAAGCTTATGCAAGAGTCATTTAAATTCAAAGAGAAACACTAGAAAGATGAAATGAATCCCAGGTGCTCTTACACTCCAGAAATAGATGCTTTAACATATGAACAAAGAGAATTAGTGTTAACAAACATACAGGAATCCTCTCTTCCCCTGGATTCCTCTTATTTAAGTCCATGTTTATATATATAGTAATATGGTATTCCTTCACTTCTTAATTATATATAACATAATATTCAAAGTTTTAAACTCAGTTGTGAAAGGAAGTTTGTTACAAAATCTGCTTCTTGGAGGATATTGCTAGCTTCCAAATCCACAAACACTAAAAAGCCCCAGGCATCTGAAACTTCCCAGTCCTCTGAGGGCGTACAGGGTAGTCAAAAGCACAAGCTCTTCCCCTTTCTTTAACTGATGGGGAAAATTTCCCAAGTCACCTTGGAATGATACTTACTAACTCCCCAAGAAACTGGGTGCCTACGATGGTCCTTACTGTCTGCTTTAAAGGACTGATCTGTTGTAGTAATATGAGTGCAACAATATTCTATATTCCAGTAAAGAGAGTGCAAGAGATTGCTCAAAAATTCATCATTCCAAAAATCGAAAGAGGAAAAAAACCGAAGATCTGCAATAACTGAAAGGAACAACACAGAACTTCACTTTCAGACTGCTCGAGGCTGAAAGGAAGGCTAGGTATTACAGAGAAAATATACACTATATAAAAATAAAGAAGCAGGTAGAAATGATAATATAGCAAACCACGGAAACAAAGGATGTAACAACTTAACAGTAAGAAAGTACCACAGTACTCCTAGTAAAGAAACCAAACTGCAAATCTCTATTTTGCCAGCCACAGATAAGTGTATGGGGGAAGATAACAGACTCTAGCTTAACATAGGAAAATTATGCGCCACTATGGGAAAGGTTTAAAATTGGACAGATATACAAATAAATGAAAAATTTGTCCCAGTTTACATGAAGACCAACCACACAGTGCTTCTTACAAATTTCCTCACTAGGACCTGCCTAAGAACTTGATAAATAGTTACTGGAAAAGATAAGCTGAAACGGAATTGATAACTTCATAAAGCATTTCTTTCTCAAAAGGAGGAAAAGCACCTTAAATAGTCTCCTTCTAATAAGCAGAAGTGGACATAAGTCAATTTTTTAAAAAATACCTCTCAATGAAGACATATGGAAAAGTGGAATTCTGTGAAATGCTGAATATGATAAATGAAAAAAATCACCGCCCTTTTGTTTTCTCTGAAATGTCATTACAGGACGTCCCAGAGGAGCTGTGGGCAGGGTGGGAGGTGTGCCAGTTAGCCAGCTCACCGGCACCTCCACGTTCGGCAGCTGTTAGGGAGACTTGCCAGGCCTCGCAATTACAACAGCAGTCTTCAAATGGCACCTCAGGAACGTGTCACTGGAAATCCATATTAATGCTACCACATCATCTAAATAGTCCTACTTCTGGAGCCTTCTAATTTATGACAGCATGAACATTTAAAAGTCAGAAAAACCATCTTAGAAGGGCTACTCAGAAAGAAAAATCTGCAGTGATTTGTAAGTATATAGTATTTTCCAGTCCCCAAGTAATACTTTAATTACATAGTGTCTGTTATGCAGGTGCTATGTACCTTATAGTCTCCATTTTTAGCTGTCATGCGTTTCCTCAATAAAGGTTTTCTTTAACAGAAGTATACACTCAAAAAAAAAGTAGAGCTACAACAATCATGTCACTGGTCCTACCGTCTACCATTATCTTCAAGGTTTTAGGGTTGATTTACATTGCGTTCCTCCCTATTTGACTTTAATTGTCTGCTTCAAGTTGTCAGGACATAACTATATCTTAGATTTGCATTGCATTAGGGGATCTTTTCCTTTCTCTATTGATCTTGTCTTACGGAGTAATTTAACTCAATTCTAATTTTCTTTTGCATGCGGGGTGCTCTCTATGCAAGGAAGTGAGTTATGTGTATTCAAGTGGTGCATCTTATGAATCTTGTTAAGCTTTACCGCCTTATAGCCCACACTGATGGAATATTTAATCACAGAAATGAGTTGGCAGATATGATGTACAATACGGTTAAGCCTTGCGGCATGTGTCTTCACCGGCAATTGAGAAACGGGTGAATCTGCCATTCATCAGTGCCATCCTGACAGCTTTGGATAACTTTCTGGTTTTTACTTATTTATGAAGATTAAAGGTACTTTAAATCAACAGTTCCTCTGCAAATGTATCATCTTTATTTCAGAAGTGGCCAAATTTTTCATCATTTATTAGGAGCTAAAAGAACTTCTTGCACTGACTATGAAAGAGTTGGTACAATTTTAACATGACAGTGTTGGAGACAGTAATTAAACCAAATAACTAGAACACTGACTGTCTTAAAAATCACATTTCTAATTTCATAATCTTCAAAAGTGCAACTGCTTCTCCGCCAAGTAAAGGTGGCGGGAGGGAACCCAAAAGGAAAGACATGTAGCAGTATTCTATTATGGCGTGCAAGAAACTGCATTGCTTTTTTACAGTTTCATTTTCTAACAACTTCAGGAGATCTGCACAGAGCTTTTTTTTTTTTTAATTTAATTTTAACTATGTTGTTTGAAGGAAAGCATGTCTGAGAAAAAAATTATCTTTTAGTCAATACAGAAAATATACATTTGATATGTTTTTAAAAAAAACCCCTGAAAAACTGCCTGCATTTATAAATGGAAAAAAAATCTGAAATACATGAAGTATCTTAATAGAATTTTCTGCACAGGTGTGGTGGAGTGCATGTCATAATTCATAAAATTAAATTAATACTCTTCTAATGGTAATTAAAGATTCTCATTAAGAAGGGCAAACATCTCCCTTGTGTTGGCAATAAAAATGCACTTGGGACTTTAGGAGGTTATACAAAAAAATCAATAACCTGCCATTTTATAATTAAAAGACAAAATAAATGTTAGGAAAAAGTCCAGTAAATTAGGAAAATTACCTTCAGAAGAGATTGAAAATATTGATTTTAATTTACAAACTATGTGAACTCTTCATGCCCTACTTCATGAGACAATTATAAGTAAGATTGTTAATTCTGCATACGTATTAGAAAATTGATTACTGTACTATGGGAATATTATTATATTTGTCATTAACACAAAGTCATTTATATAAAATGACTAATAACTCTGACTTTCTAATTTATGCAGGTTCAGGGTTGGTTCACTAACTACTCAAATGAGATCAATGTTAAATTCCTGTTTTCAATGTAGGCATACATCAAGAAAGGAAATAAATTCTGCCTACACTAAATATTGCAATTCCATGAATGCCAAGTTAGTGTTTTTATTATACTGTGCCACTTTTACCCTAATTGGAGCATTTTTATCTATCTTGGTAGACAGCACTGGATGTATTACAGGCATCTTTTTAAAAAATAAATACCTGCTTGTAACAGTAGTCCTATTTAACAATTTTTGTCTCTTGAAGTCCCTTGAACTAAGGAAAGTTCTTCAGCTTTGTATATCTCCATGAATGGAGATTCCTCTGCTTCTGTGGGCAACCTCTTCCCATGCTTACTCACCACCTGTGAAAAATGCTTTTCTAATACCTGTTCTTTACTTGCTGTAAAGATTTAATTCTACAATTACTTCTTTATTCTCAATTACCTAGAGTGTGTGAGAATGGATAAATATTTTTGGGTTTTAAAACACTATTAGATATATGTGTCCAGTATACACACACCCAGACAACTGAAAAACAGATCCAAATGGAAAACTAAAAAAATTCTGTTTCCCATGAAAGTCAGAGAAGACTCATATATGAATTTGGAATGTAAGGAAGGCAGTTAACTACTACCTGTTAGAAACATTTAGATTTACAGTGATGATTTCTGTCTTAGATGTAAATTATGAGCTTTCAGAAAAATGGCTTTTTGGACTTGCTAGTGATTATGTTTATGGGCATAGTCCCTCTGAAATCAGCTGCATTCTGGAGTACAACCATGGTTTTTTTCAATACTGTTGCTAAAGCCCATTTAGAAACTGTTGCTAACTGTGACTGATTTCCAGCAGAAAAAGACTGTATCTCACTAACTCCAAATTGTAACCAGGATCAGAAGTTGGTCTCAGTGAAGACTCAAGCGATAATAAAGAATTCTAATAAAAAAAAAATTAAGATACTGAATAACTAAATTTAAAATGTAAAGAAAAATGTTCAAGAAATAAATTATCAGCACAGATACTCTATACCTATGTGTATCTATGTACATGTACATACACAAAATATATATTTATAGACAGATTTTTTTGTTGTTATTGCTCACTAGGCTTAAATAATTTCTGGAGGAAAGTGACTACTGAAACATAACATAAAATAAAATAAAATATAAATAAAATATGAATAAAATAAAATCTTATGTGAGACTGGGATTCTGCAGTACCTTTAATATTATACTATCTACTTTCCAGGAAAAAGGTATTTGTATATCTTCTATATAAACTTTATTATGCCCAAGTAACTTAAAATCCTGCATCACAGATCTGTAAATGACTTTCAGATAACGCAAATCAAACAAAGACATGAAACCACACACCAAAAGCATATTCTATACTTCTGCAGGTTTTAAAGAAAACTAAAATAAAAATATGGCATGGACCACTGCAGCGTAATCCTTACCTGCATAGAATTCTGGACTATAAACTGCACCAACAACTGGATTTAATTTCCAGCCTGCAGCAAACATAAAAACATAATTGAGTTAATATTGCAATTAGTGATAATAACAATAATAATAATAATGATTTTTTAATTTTATTTTTGTTTAGAGGTGTACAGATAAAATGGCTTCAAAAAAGGTCATTTTAATGAAAGTTTTATAGGCATCTTAGATTACTGATCTTTAATATCAGGCTCTGAAGCATGGAAATAAGTAATGAAACAAGGCATTCTCTGGACGTGTAGTACTGGAGTAAATTATCAGGTGAATTACCTTGGCTGCAATGCACGGCTGCAATGGACTTATTCCCTTAAGTTATGGAATTAAGTCAGAACTAGTTCAGGTATCCCTGTATCATGCAGTACCAGAGCAGATCAGTCCCTTTTCATTGCTTTAACTCTCTGGTTACAAGCCAGAGAGGCCAAAACAGTTCATTTGTTGGACATAAACATTTCTGATAAGCATGTGTTAGTGTAGGTTAGAAAGCAATCAAATAATCTGAGCATTTTGATTGTACTCTGGGAAAAATGAAAGCGTAGACAGACACTGTATGGAAACGTCTATTGTGATATGAAAAGGATTTGCACGCTGTGGGATCCCAGTCAAATGCCAGAGACTTTTTAGCCATTTGCATTTCTACATCAGACTGTCTGCACTGGAACAGGACAATTACAGGCATGTGCCACAAGTGACTGTACTGCCTGCACTTACAGCTGATAAACGCTGTTAGCATATTGCTATGAAGTACTTGGCATGTAAGAAAACGCTGCAGTCACATTCTGCAAAGCTCTTAAGTGATACAAATGCAGCCACTGCCTTTGTCTTGAATAATCACTGTCCTCCCACAGCTGGCATAAACCAAAGCACAGAACCAACAGATATTCTGTATCTTGTGTTCTGGCCAAACTCCAAATAATTGCTCTTGTGTCCTTCCACCCAATGCAGGCTTGCTGCAGAAGCAGGACCTGTGGTCAAAGCATGCATGATGTAAAGACAGCGATGCTGAAGGAACTGAAGGGGAAGGGGAAAGAGAGCAGCAGCAAAAAACACTGGCAAACTCGTTAGCCTTCTCAGCTGTAGTAAAGTGCCAATTATTCTGTTTTGCTCAGCCACAGGTAGATCCACTCCCAGTTCCAGAGAACATCCACACACACACATTATTTTTTTTAAGTGTTTGAACAATCATTTGAACTACTGAGACTGAAAAATGAGGGGTTTTCCAAAAGTACACTTGAATCAGAGGAGTAGGAAGCACCATTTGTAAATAGGAATAAAGAAAAGCCTGAGCAAAAGCATCTAGTCAACTCAAGAACTATGGTACTTTAAATAGATCCTATAACTATGCTGCTGGAAACAAAATACAATCAAGACAGGGACAACAAAGCTTTGTCAAATCAGAAGAGTCAAGAATTTCAATGCAAACTGTATTGAGGCTTGTTTCTGCTCTGGCCATATCATGTAATGCAAAAGCACACTAGAAAATCATAAAACCAGAACATATTATAAGACTGAAAAAAGTATAATACAAAATCTCAATAATAACACAAAAGAAAACTATTCTACCCTTTAAAAATACTGCTATCTCTATCTGATGTACAGTAGTATTTACTAGTAATTAGCTGTTCAGTAGGAGAGATGAGGGGTGTTTTTGAAATGCAACTCATTAAGTTCAAACAGAGTAAAGAGCAGCATTCCTCTGCAGAAGTAACTGCAGTTGCTGTATGTACCTAAAAGACAATTATGAAAGCTGAAAAATGGCCAATAAAGAAGGGTTAAAATTACTTTCCTCCTGAAAACATCACAGGATTTTTGCCCGACTCTTCTATTTTACATACTACAGGATTATATTCAGGAAT
>NW_010286398.1:159121-163498 GCF_000700745.2 Antrostomus carolinensis
ATTTTGTGTGATAGAAAATCATCCAAATTTTGAGACTTTCAGTAAAAAACCCTAACTTTGTATAACTTAGAGAATATTTAATATTTCCGATTCATTACCCCCTCAAAGTAACACTGATCAATGCTACCCAAAATGAAAGATTGGACTGAATTTTAGATCTGTCAGCTTTTGCTGTCAAAGAAGCTGACAGACACCTCTCAGCTTCTAAGTTACACTGAAAGCGCCACAATTTGTCTGAGAGAAAGAAAAGATCTTGGAATATACAGATTGCTTTTCACAGCTGAAAGCCACTCTCATCCTTCAGTTCCTTACCTCTCTCACAGTGATGGCTGTCTCATCTAACTTTTTGAAGCTTATACAGGAAATACTTCATTCGTCGTGAAAATAACAGAAATTAAACTTAACTTCATCTTGTCAGCTAGCAATGTGCTGGCCCATAGCTATGTGGGCTAATCAAGTGTGATAGAAATTGATGTATCCGAGCGAGCATCTGCCACGTAACCCTACTTCAGCAGCAGGAGGAGGCAAATTCTCTGCAGTGGGTGTAATTCTGGGCATTTTTCTTACTGTCACAATATTAATCTCCTCCTCAAGTTGAAACTATAAAAGCTCAAAATTTAAAAACTAAACAAGGAAACAAACAACCCCTCTGCCTGCCTCAAAACCCCAACATGTACTGTCATGGAAAGGAATACGGGTTAAGTGTCTAAAGGGAAGGAAATCACCACACTGCACGGTGTAAGGAGCTCCGGCAGAGAGCGGGGCACAGCGATGCAGAGGATTGTTTTCACTCCACAGGCCAGACAGGCATCCGCGGCCCGAGGAATGTTTTGGCGGGAAAGAGCCCTGTGAAGGCCTTGGCTTTCCTCCTGTTTGCAAACATTCCCGAAAGGGAATTTAACTGGGGTAAGAGTCACTAGCTGTGAATGTGAATCTAAATTTAGATGAACAAAAGGCTCAAATTCAAGACATCACAAGTATAAGCATTAAAATACATGTATCCTTCTGCTGATCTCTGTTTCACGTTCCTCATTCATTGCTGTGGTTCTCTGAATCTACTTGCACATAATTCTCTGTTCCCTACAACACTTGGATGAACATCCTGAACTGCAATATGGGCATCAGAAGAAAGTAAAATGGTGAACAGGATAGGCCGGAACATCTAAAAATGTCTCAAATATTTTTATCAACAAGCAGAACTCCTGACATTGAATTTATTTGCAAAGAAAAGTCAGTTCTATCTCCAAAGTACATGAGGTCAGCCTTCAAAATCATCCTGTCTGATAAGAAACTTGCACAAAAAATGCCCTCCCAGCAACAGAGCATTTAGTAACTGCTCATTTCAGGAATCATCAAAATCCCTGGAAAGCATACTTTGTTCAAAAACCATTTAGGACACAAAAGCAAACCACTTATTTGAATAAAGCTGCATATATTAAAAAAGTCCATGTTTTTGTGCTTTAACATCTACTGACTTTTGCAATCATATTTACAACATGAGCTCTGTTATCAAACAATAGTAGTTTTCAGGAATGAAAGACAAAACAGTGTATCTTATTTTTTAATGATAATAAATATTAGTCCCTGATGTTATCATATAATACAACATGTGCCCCAAACACGTTTTGAATACCTGCTAATAACATGGCAGTCATCACCTACTTCTTGATAAATAAAGCCACACATTAAAAAATAAGTGCTTCTGAAGAGAGAGGCATGTGCAAACAAAAAGTTTCTGGCTATCTGCATCAGGAGCCTCTTGCAAATGTTCATATGCTTGTAGAAGAACACAGGAAAACTAGCCTTGTATTTTATTGAAAAGATGAGACCTTTACTTTAGACAACAATAATCTTTAATAATCAGTTATAACACTGGTTAATTCCTGACAAAATGATAAACAACTAGGATCATACAATGTCAGGATGACTGATAATAGAAGCACTGATTAAACTAAATGAAGCACCTTGCATGTCTACACTTCATTCCTCGTCGCTTGTGATGGTTACGCAAGGATAACATGATTCTCCTTGTGTGTTTACTTTAGGGGATCTCAGACATTTTTAGAAGTTTTTTAAAAATCAAAATGTATGACCTACAACCTGAGTTTGCCTTGGTAGATACCCATCAAAAGGTGTGCAAAAGAATATCCTGCATGCAGCACCTTGGATATACAAACATAAATGCTCATTGTTATACACTAAAAAGTGTGTTTCATACTTTTGGTGAGATCTAGTCCAGATGGAACAGGACAGAAAATGACTGACATAACATGTCAACTAGGAAACACTTAACAGCAGATTTTCATCATTCTGGTTTTGGATACTAAGAAATGATAACGTTTGACCCAAGTAATCCTACAGTACATGACACAGAGGTGAACCTCCTCTAAAACCAGATACCTAAAATTGTCACATCTCTATTTCCAGCATTCCATTCCTTCAGCACTGGATGTGCTGATATCTAATATGTTATTTGCTAATTAACAGTTTTGTAGCCTTAGGATAATATGAATACAAAATATGCATCACAATTTATAACAAATCTACTTTTATCCTTTTTATCATTATAATATAGCAAAGTTCATAGTATCATATGCATATAGTTAATTTAGCTCCTTATTGTTACAAAATCTTTTTATGTGATCCAGTCAAGCTTCGTGTCTGTTTCTCCAGATTCACTGAGATGTTTTAAAGCCACTAGAAATGAAGATTTCCTGATCTCCATCCCATCCATATTTATATACGAAACAAGGAAGAAAACAGTTTCTGAGAAAGCACGAGGAATTTCAGTTTCCTCTTCTCCAGATCATTTTACCTAGCTCAATTACCAAGTGTCCAATGAAAACCCTCACTATATTTTACTTCTATTATTTTAGGAAAAAATTATGACACTTTCATTAAAAAATAAAGCCACTGTTTGCCCTGGGCTTTAGTAAAACCTCACTAATGAGACCTCTGATGTAGCAAATAAGATCCGTTATATTTCAAAATGGAAAAGAGTCTCATCTAGCTGTGGAAACCTTTTCTGATGTATGTGCAGATTTCATCTGCTTTCTACTGGATGGGAAAAACTAAAATAAATTTAAAAGCAAACAATTATAACTCCACAGTCTAGTAAAACTGGAAAACGTAATTGCAGTTAATTCAATTGCTGCATTATTGTTTGATATTGAGTTACGAACTTGTGAGAATTTTCTGAACTATGGAATGCAGACAACTCAAGCACATGATCAAACACTGCCAAAGGAAACATTTTTATAGTGTATTGCTTCCAAACCCCTCAAATAACCATGGATTATTTTTCTGTCACTAATGCACAACATTATACCAACTTACGTCAGTATTAAAGTGATTTTTTTTTTTTTTTTCAGGTAGCTTGGAATTTAATTTTTCCAGGGAAAAAAAGCTGGAAGCAGCATCTAATTACAGTTTGCCCTTTGCTTCTAACAAATTGTGGAAAGAAGACATAGAAAAGTATCTTTGACTAGATGTGTGTCTTAGCACTACAAAGCATCTCATGCCTGACAGAGACAGTCTTCTTTCTGGTCTCCCTTCTTCCACCATCCAAGCAAAACTGAATCCTCTGATTAGTTCATTCATTGCAACACTAACACTGCACGAAGCTAGAAGAGAACAACGCTTTCCCATCAGGAATATTACCAGGTATATTTTCCTATACAAAGCCACCACAGTTAAACACTTGGATTCCAATCAGACAAAAAGATGCCTGCTATGCCCACATGGCTATGAATGAGTTGAACAGATGGAATTTATGCTCAGCCATATCATATTTGAGGTTGCTGGACAAAGTCTGAGCCCAAGGAGATGCAGAAGATGTGGACAATGACACTTTGTGAGCAGATGAGTCCACCCATTCAGCAGAAGAGTGAGGTTTTGCATGCACTGACATTAAAACAAAGCACAGAGATCTCATGCACTTACCATTCGTGTAAGGGTTGACGGTCTTTTTATTTGTCATTACACGTGCTGTTGCATTATTTACCTAAGCACATAGAACACTGGATTAGAAAGGGTTACAGGGAGGGTCCATGTTACTATTAAATGCATGCATTATTACTGCTATTAGTCATGTAAAATAAAATGCAATTTAATTTATAGAAGGCAACAGGTGCATAACAAAATCATACTATTTATAATTACATTTACTTTCATAACCATTTTAACTTACAAATCATTTCAATAAAGCAACATCATATCATTTAAACTTTAATAAAAAGACATTAAAAGCAAATTAAAAGGTACTGCATAATTTAAGACTTAAGAGCATGCTTGTATTCCATGATAACACTGATACAATAAATACTCAAAACAGAAAAAAAAGATTATATGAAGGAACATGCAGTGGAGTAGAAGGGA
>NW_010286398.1:163532-188650 GCF_000700745.2 Antrostomus carolinensis
TCAAAAAAAGGGACAAACGAATTTTAGCAGTGTGCAACATAACCCTTTAGAAGAGAAGTACCATTGGAAAAGCAACATCTAGCATTCAACACTTGGAACAAGAGCCTTTTTCATTGCAAGAATTAACAAAATCATTCAAGCTTTAAAATCACAGCTAACAAAAGGATAAAAAGAGGGTGCATTATTTAACACAATATGGAGTTAACAATCTGAGTAAGATGTGCACGAAGTCATATCCTCAATCCAATCAGTGCCTCCCAGGCTTGCTTAAAACGTACACTCAATTACAGGCGTACCAATATAGAAAAAAATGTAGCATCAAGAAAACTTAATACAACAAGTCAAAAAAATTCACGTGGTATATCAGCGCTAAATACGTGAAACGGCAGATGGACTTCTCCACTTACCATTCAGCACCATCGCCAGCATGGGTATGTATACAGTTACCATGGTTACTGAGAGTTTGGTGAGGGCCCTAAGCGCTACCGTCGAAGGGGGAAAATGAAAAGGCAAAATATGCAACATCTTACTCAAAAGACGACAGCATTTTCAATTGGTATTTTTTTAATTCTAACAAATACGACTGAGGCAGTATTGAAGGGGACCCAGTGGTACTAAAACACGTTTCTGTTGGTTTTTTAATAGACATGAATGGCTCAGGCCGTCCAGCCAAAGCAGCCTGATGCTTTCATTAAAAAGTAAATGTTAAAATTGGTCAGTTTCTAGTTTGGCTTTGTTTCTTTTTCTTGTACATCTTTTGGATGCTTCTTTCCCAATCTGAATTTTTTGAAAGCCACTGTGGATCCCACATCAACCCTGCAGCAAAAAAAAAAAAAAGAAAAAAAAAAGAAAAAAAAAAGAACAAAACAAAAAAACCCAACCTTTTGTTTGTTTTTGTTTTGTCTGTCACACTTTTTTTTTGTTGTTCTCAATTTATTTTTTTTTTTTGTTGTTGGCTGGTTTTTGGAATCTACTGCACCCATTGATTTACAAAACATCCAAAATAATAACTTCAAAATATTAAAGCTTTCATTTTTTTTTTCAATTCTGTCATCCACCTTTCAGCAATAATGATAATAATAATAATAATTACAAAAGAAATAATAATAAAAAACCCAAGTAAGGCCAGATTCTCTCTCTTTATATATAAATATATATATAAACAATGGGAAGGGGGAAGGGGAGCACACGGAAGACACCAATGATGCATCTGAAACAACAAATGAGAGTGAAGCAGACATTTATAAAAAAGATGAAAAGGAAAATATTTTGAACATGCACCTCGATTTTACGGCCCTCTACCACGGTGCCGTGTAATTTCTCCCTCGCCCTGTCCGCATCAGCACTATTTTCGAAAGTTACGAAACCAAATCCCTGCATGCAGGAGGGAGAAGGGGGGAAAACAACATGCACATTATTATTTCAGTCAATGACCACTTGTTTGCTTATGTTCTCTCTTTAATTTAATAGTTTCTTGTCCTTGCTTCATTTCTGTAACATGCAAATTAGAAAAATTATAATCGTATTGAGATGTGCAATAAATAAGCGACAAATGTGAACAAATTTTTTCTGTCATCAGTTAGATAATACCCTCTGAGAAATTCAAAGAACAATACCAAAAATACCTTTCTACATGTCACTACAGAGGAAAATAAATCTAACAATAAGAAAATGAAATTAAAATAAATTACAGTGTCTTCACATAGAAAAAAATGAACTAATGAGAAAAGAAAATGAACCACATTTTAATGACATGCAGATATCTCAACGAAATAAAAAACATGTGCACAAAATTCAACACTGAATGTCAATATACTCTAAAACATTGCCTACTTAATCATGCTGTTCTGATCATAAGAAACATTGTTCCCATGCAACACTAGGGTAACTTAAACTGTTGTCAAACTATACAGCCTTTACTTATTTTTTTATAAAAGAAAAAAAAGAAAAGAAAACCACCAACAAAACAAAAGTACTTTTAGAACAAAGTATAAACTTCCTTGTATTAATAGATCAAATAAAATCACATGATGTGAATAGAAAAGAAACTCTAATAAAGGAATAAAAATGCAAATGTTTTGAATAAGTTTAACTGGTTCATTTACTATTTATGCATATTTCTTCCCATATATAGAACATGCAACTGGTGAAACTCCAGAATCCCATTGTTAGTGGGACAGGAGAATACTCGACAAATGAAATTCTGCCTATGACAAATGCTTTGCTCTATAATATTAGACTAAACAAACATTTCCAATCCTACTAAAACTCTTTTTATTGTGCTAAATTAAACACTCTTTACAATGGCAAATATTCTTTAAAAAAAACACACATCAAAAAACATTTTAGAAACATACACCAACCCTTTGAAGTAAATTCTTACAATAGCACTACAATGCCTTTGCATGATTTCCCCAAGTTATATGAACAAATCAGCTTCTAGATCCTTGGTGTTTCATAACAAGAAACATTTGCAAGTTACACACGGCTGCTTTCTAAGGAATAGGCATTGCTGCACGTATCTGAAGTGCTACTACAACCTTCTTCTTTACTGTTACTTTAGTTTGAACTATGGAGTTAAAGCTTTCCACTGCTCCTCAGCAATAAGGCACGCAGCTCCTCTTTCTCCAGCCCATTCCCTAAGTTTTGTGGTCAGTATTCACACACACTCCCTGCAGTTGTACCTATTATGCACACAGCATTTGATTACTTTTTTTTTTTTTTTAAGTGAAGAGATTTTTACATTTTATACAAAGGAGAGACCAAATACGAAACTAAGGCAAAACTGACACCAAGTATTGAGAAAAACACTGGATATGAACTATTAAGATTGACAAAAAGAATTAAGAAACTATCAGGATCATTATGTGAGTTATTAGGGTTATTTTACCTACTCAAATAACACATTTATGCCAGATTAGAACACAGAAAGCAACATTCATATGCAGTAGCAGTTTACGTTCCATTCTCTTCATTGTAGCTTAAACACATTGTCTGTTGTTCCATTTTTTCCCTCTTGCAAGGGCACACTGAAGTCTGAGCTCAGAAGGGCTCTATCAGCAGTTCCACTTCTAGCTGAAGCCATTCTCAGAACACCTGATTCCACACATTTTCTCCACTCTACTCTCCACAATTTTAGCACAAAGCCACAACCTTGCTCGCCCAAAGACATGCAGGATGTAACTCACTTTCCCCCAAAGCACAAGAGTGTTTGAGAGAAAGTAAATCCCCCTCCCTCAGTACTAAGCCCCATGTTTTGGATGCCCACATTGGCTTTTATTATACCTAAAGCCATCCTCAACTTTCAACTTTTATTTCTTCTTCAACTGCTCCCTCCCATCTTGTAAAAACTCTGTAAAAAACTCATAATTTAAGATGAAATGTCACAGCAGAAAACATCACTGAAACCATCGATCCAATGAGCCGAACTCCATGCAATAGTGTGAATTCCCCCCGTTCTTTGTGTTCTCCCCTCTACTCCTCGCTGAGCAACTGCCCCTTCTCAGAATTGCAAATATTTGGTGGGAGTTGTTTTTTTAAAAATTTTGAATCAGTTTTCTTAGCTCACAGCACTACCAGTTAATTTTTTTCAAACAACTGAAGGGAAAGATAAAAACCTAATTATATTCAAAAATTAGAAAAAGATATAAAGTGAAGTCACAAGCCAAGATAAGACAGTAACTTCAAAGATTCTGAAAAGAATACTCATTGTAATTTTTTAATTTCTTATGTTGTACTTATTCTCATAATTAGTGTTATTTAAATTAAGCTCTTATTATTTATGGAAATCTTTAATTTTACCTAGCTGACACAGAAACTTAATCACAGAACATAGATTCATTCACCACGCATTCAAATATCTACACAAACACATTAATTTTATATGCAGCTGATTCAACAGCTACTTTAGCTTAGCATACTATGTATTTTATTTACCGGTAATGTAAATGTCTGAATTTTATTTTTAAAGTCTGACAAATGATTTAATAATAGCCAAGTTAGTACATGAGAAGGTTCTATTTTATTTTGGGAGGTGCTTTGGAGCTCTTCTCCTTTGAAGAAATATATAATAATATAAAATATACCATATATATTAATACATATCCATACAAACAGATCTATGAAAGTATATATGTAGTATATAGCTGTATAGAGCATTAATTTACAACTGTAAAAAAAAAAGGTACTTGTTGATGTTCGTTTATCTCTGCAGCTGTGCAATTGTGCCCGAGACAAAAGCTATTCGCAGCTCTGTGGAGAGCTTCAGTCTTAAAACAGCAGAGTCGTGTTAAAATATGCACAGTAATGGAAGCCAGACTTCAAATTGTCCTTCTAAGATGAGTGGTAAATGCAGAGAAAGGTAAGTTACTAGCAGTTTTTAATGCTACTTTAACCAACAGCTTCAAGAATAGGCAAAAGTAAGCCTCATTTCTTCAACACAGGTTGTAAGAGAGATCTACACCAAAACAATGCTGAATTTCTTAGAGTTCTTATAAAAAGAAGAGTTTCAAATATCTCAGTGTTGCCATACAATTCTAGCAAAGTTATCTTTATTATTACTATGCCCCCAAACAAACAGAAATTTGTAGTATGAACTTGTATTATTTTAGGGTTTCCTTAATGGAGACATTCCCTTCTGCAAAATTATTTTATACTTTATGGTGGTACTGTAGCATTACGGTTTTTGAATCTGCAATTCCATTTTTCTCAACTATTACGGTATGCAAATGATCTCACTCCTGTTGTTTTTGCAAGAATCTTTTTAAACATTAATTACTGGAACAAAAAGAAATAAAAACAGAAACAAAAAAAATTCTAGTAATTCTTTCAGGACAAACTGCAGCTAGACACAAAATTTGAATTTTGATCCTGGAAACTTTTTTACCTGTACTCAGTTTGAGACCACTTAGTAGTCCTTTCAGTTTCAGTGGGATTTTATGAAAACATAGATAAGCACTGCCAGGAATGGGACTTTAATCTGGTGCATCTTAAAGCCTACAGAATGGACATGAAATGATCAGATTAAAAAAAAAAAAAAAAATCCTCTTATTTCTAATCCTGTTTTTTAACGTTTTATTTAATTAGGAGAATCTAAATGTACTTCTGCAAATCAAAATACTAGGTAGCTATACCTGAAATAACTAAATAAGATGAGAAGCAGCACATATAAGCAACAACATGCATCACAGAACTGCTTTAATTATCTTCAGTAGCTTACTCAGAACCAGCTTGGATGCACCAACACAGCACTGGATAGCGCAGAAGTATTTAATAAGAATAGATCTTAGAGTCTCTAACACAGTGTGTAACAGAGGTAGTGACTAGAAGCCCACCTAGAAAAACCTCTTCCTTGTCAAGTTTCTTCTAAGAGCTTATTTTTAGCACAAGGCACTGGGATGTTTTCACTACTTCAAGATCACTATTTAAAAAACTAATTTCAGAAATACCTCCCCACCCCCCAAATATTTTTAAAAAGCCTTATACTTAAGCAGTCTGATGCAGACGTGGTGGTTAAAAGTCCTACAAGTGTAAGATTGAATGGCTAAACAAATGTGTAAACCAACACCACCATGACATGAGTACTTGGCTCCACTACATCTTCAACAGAACCAGAAGTGGCAAGTGTGGAGTGCCTTTTGAAATTTATAATACTATCCAGAAGAAGTAAGTTCTGGACAATCAACTTCTTTCGCAAACACTACTGAACAGCCATAATTTAATGATAATATATTTCAGCAAGAGTAGGAGATTTTAAGCCACCAAAAATTCCATACATTTCAGTGGTTTACTGAAAAAACAGTAAATGTTCCAATTGGGTTTGGGCTAGCAGGCAAGGGCACTAACTAATGAATATCAGAATAATGTAGGACATTTCAGTTATTCGCTTTTTTAAAAAAGGTGCTGGCTTTAACTTAGGACTATAAATACAAAAACATTAAGGGAAAAATTAACAGAATTAAAATTATCTGATTTAAGAGAGATTTAAGAGATATCTGATCCTCAAAATATGACAGACTACAGTATGTCTATAACAGGAAAAGAATTCCATCACTAGTAATAAATCATATATAAGAGTTACAGGAAGACTGAAGAACTGGTGGATAAACATTCTACTGTGTCTGACATGGGAGGAAAAGGAAAAAGATACCATGCATATAACATACACATAAACCCTTATATTGCAGCTGCTATGACAGATGAAGCATACTGGGCTACTGTTCTGCAGCAGCTAACGATGCTAATGCAATCATAGCCATTCTATCTTGCTTTATTTCTTAACTATTGAATGAATTGAAGTATGCATTTAAGGCAAAGTACTTTTTTAAAAAAATTATTTTTGCAATGCAATAAGAACTCTTTTAATCAAGTAAATGTTAAAACAGATTGTTTTCAAAGGGTTGGTGTACTGAAGCTTTACCTAAAGATGAAAACATCTGCACTTGGATAATCTAGAACAATCATGTATTTTCTCAGCTAATTACTAAAGAGGATAGTTATTAGGTATCATTATCATCTTTCATTTCAATAGATGAAAAAAATACCCATACTAATACAAACCTGCCTGCAAATATCTGTAAGTAAGGACTCATCTTGTAAAATAAACAAGATCATTACCATTGAAGAATAAAGACAGCAGAAATCAACCTTCCCATAAAACAGATGACAGTTTGGAGTAGCTAAAATTATCCCCTTTACAAGATACAAAATGAGTCCAATGATTTTCATGCTGCTTAGGAAACTCAATGACAGCTCAGAAGATGTTTTTACTAACATGGAATTGCAGACATTATTTTTTACAGCAGTGCAGTTGTTTCCTTTTACTCATATAAATATATTAAACAAACTTTAAAATTCCACGGGTGAATTAAACTGCTTACCTTTGAGCCTCGCTCATTAAAAATAATTTCAACATCTAAGATTTTACCAAATTGCTGCAAAGAAATAAAAAAGTTACATGAAAATAAGATAACTTCAACACTGCTATCACATACAGTACAAATGTTTGTTTCAGAAAATGGTGCACCACATACAAAGTTAAAGAATATAAAATCAAAGATAGGCAAGCACCAAAAAAGACACACTGAAGAGGAGCCAGATCAATATTACAGCTAAATACAGTGTATTATTACACTGGTCACTATCATTCCACATGTGCATTTATGAACTTAAAGTTCAGTGAAAGCACCTGACAAAGAGGAAATCATTCTTAAACTGTGATCATAGTGAAATGAAAAGTCTCTAGTGTCTTTTCTTATTTTGTCTTTGCACACAGTAGGTTACTTCCTTGTGATCCATCCAGTCCAGCTGCCACCACCATTTTTTTTCATATGTAGTATGCTACTGGTTAATTTGCTTGGAGTGTAATAATCATCACTAACAAGACAGGACTAACAGCTGTGGGAACACTGTCACCCTCTGGTCATCCTTCCCTCTGAAGGACCTTCGTGTCAGAAGACTTTTTGCAGCTGCTTTCCAGGACAGGCAAAGGAGGAGTTTGGTTACTTCTGCTTTACAGGAAGAAAATTAAACCAGCTGGGAGTTTTGTCACTGGCCTCAAGGAGAGAGGATTTCCCTCCACTCTTGCTGGAAAGGGATAAGCAAGAGTGGAGGGAAGCTTCCTAAGCTATTCTTGTCTTTAGTGCTACAGTACACTGGATAAGGGATGTTTCCCTGCTCAGAATTGCACTTGCATTGTAATATTGGTAGTAACTGTTATTACTGCTGACCTTACAATAGCACTCACAATCATCTAGGCATTGTGCACACACACAAAATTTGACCACAGATGCCATCCCAAAGAAAAAGGCTCTATTGGACTTGCCTTAATAAGATAATAAATGTTTGACTTGAGGAGTGTTTAGTTAGAACACTTCCTAATATGACACATTTTGTGATGTGACACTGTAATGTATCAGGGGGTCATCACTGTTATTTCACATGTCATTAACGTGCAGTATAGATCAGTGTCAACACTGATAAGTGACACAATATATTAAGCAAAAAGGCAGAAATTAGAGGCAGGCAAATAAAGAGTAATCTAACAGTAGTCCAAGGAGCTGCAGAAATGAGCCTACACTTCAGTATTTTAATATACAACAAAAAACTACGGGCCAGGAAGGACAGTATTCCTTCTCTAGTTTACTAAAGTGTTTCAAGCTGGTTATGAAAATCAACCATAATTTGTTAGCCCTTGGCTTATTTTAAGTTCTTGCATTCACTGTCTAATTAATGTTTAAACTGCAACTTTAGCCTATATCAAGTTAATGTTTAAACAATCTTCCTCTTCTGTATTTATGTCCATGTAAAAAGATCACCTGCTATATGTATAATACGGTCATGATATTTCATA
Source organism: Antrostomus carolinensis (assembly GCF_000700745.2). Taxonomy (NCBI): domain Eukaryota; kingdom Metazoa; phylum Chordata; class Aves; order Caprimulgiformes; family Caprimulgidae; genus Antrostomus; species Antrostomus carolinensis. The sequence goes on from NW_010286398.1 coordinate 171,883, forward strand.
TCAGGTATTTCAACTCACACTTGCAGAAATTTAATTTATCTATCATTTCAGAAGCTAAAAGTTTACTGTTACCAGTCATTCTAAAGCTGGAAAACTCTAGTCATTCTCCACTGTTAGTCTTTTGAGAACTGACACTTTGAAATACTGATAAGAAATGTAGTTTTTATTCACTTATAAATTAGTACAATCCCTCAAAAAAAAAATTCTTTCATTTAATGTACTTTCAAATAAAATCCATTTATTTTAAGTGGTTTGTTTAATTTAAATAAATTTGCATATTTTTCCCTAGAGGGTTAATTATTATGCCTTCTGCTATTTTGCTGATGTGCTGTAAGCTGCATTTAGGGGAGGCTACTTGTAGCAAGTCAAATATGGCAAAACAGTCATTCTCATTTCCCAATATTATAACAAGATTTTTTTTCGAGCGACTATTTCCTTCACTTCATACAAATAAATACTGGCAAACACTATGTCTTAAACCCCATACTACGACATTGGAAGAACTTAAAAATCTGAACTGAACATGAAAGATGGAGAGAAGTATAATGCCATGAAGTACTTGATGTTACACTGTATAACAAACTGCAATGCAAAAGAGAATTAAATTTTAGTGAATCAGAAACAAGAAAGCAAGAGCAGCTGTGTGATGCTTAGTTGCTGGCTGGGGTTAAACCATGACATACACAAATTCTTAGAGTACTGTCTTGGAAAAGGAAAAGCTGGGTTCGAATAGCTAATCAAGTACTATTTCCAGATTTTATTTAGTGAGATTTCAGAATAAACCCGAGTTCTTGGAGTAGGGAGGAGAAACCAGGTCTAACCTCTCATGGCTATGAGACTAGAACTGATGGCACATATGGGATGTGTGAAACAGCCAAAGCACATGAAGGTAGCTAATGGCCTGGGAAAAAGCAAAAATTGAGAGACACTCAGAAAAATACTGGCAAAGACTTTAGAAGCTTACAGACCTACAATACTTGTGGGGACAGGTGAGGATTCCTACTCCTGGACTTCCCGCTTAAATTCAGCCCATGTTTTCTATAGATTTGGGGCCCTTGCTCATAAGGTCAATCATTTGCTATTTTACCTCATGCTCTCCAAAATCAATACATACAGGCACATAAATCCAGACGTATATACCAGGAAAAAAAAAAAAAAAAAATATATATATATACGCATTCAGTATTTTAAGCCAATGTAGGCATCTTTTTTTGAATGTAATACAAAACAGCACAATACATAGAATACACTCCTCTGTATCACATAGAGTAGAATCAGTAGAATTTCTTTTCCCAATTGTGACTAGAGAATCAGATGTTTGGCTATAAATAAATGAAAAGAGAATCTTTACTGAAAACAGTTAGCCTAAATCAGAGATACTGCTCTGACGGTTACCTATAATAGGAAACACCTATTGCAACACACATATTAAAAAGTATAAATAAATTATGAGTACTTACACCAAACATTTGTCTAAGATCTGGATCCCGGAATCTGAATGGTATATTTGAGACGTGAAGCCGTTTTGGCTGTGATTTGTTTTCTGTGTTTTCAGAAGATTGTGTCTGTTGCTGGCCATCGGTCTGTGCTGCATCATCTGTCTGCTAAAAGGGTAAAGCAAAACAAAGTAAAGCACACTGTAAGTAATTCTGGCACTTTTAATATAAAGTGGTGGCCTTAAATTATCAAAAAAGACTAAAAAGGAGTTAAATCTGCTCAGAGGTACTGAAGAATACCAGAAGTTGAAGTACATGAAAATGAAACCAATTTCTGGATCTGTCACAACAATATATGTTTTCAGGGATATTCCTAATATGTATTTGGAATAAACTGCAGAATAGAAAGGAGATTACTAATTTCTGGTTTTCTTCACTATTTTTAAATAATGAATAAAAATGTCTCCCTGTATTACAAGACTGTTGAATCCTCTTTAACTTCATCAGTGTTTGCTAATGGAAGAAACAGAATCTCCATGTCCAAACAACAACCTACTTGCAGAAGCAAGCTATACACCTTCAAGTAAAATTAGTACCTTCATTCAGGGACCACTGGGACTTCTACACAGGAGGTACGTAACACATCATATCCTAGTTGCCATTTCATAAGCAATGCTAATGGGCACCAGAGGGTCATTTTGTCTAGATAAATGGTCACCATTATGGAAAAGGCCTTGAGTTGTGAAAGGGAACAGAAGTACAATCAGTGGTGAAGGTTGCTTGACACAAAAGTGAGACCCGGAAACGAAGTTTTACACATATTTGGTCTCACCAAAATAAGACTGTATCATGGTACTTCTTATAGGGATCCTGTTCCCTAGTTTTAAAATGCTATTTTATAACTGAAGGACATCGCTGTGTATTACAATTTAACAAACAAACAGAACTATAAACTCCTAGAGGAATTAGGAAAAAACAATGTCTTTCATCCAAAAAGTAAAACTAACCAATGCTGATTTATCATTATATGATAGAAATTTCTGGGCTGTGTTCTTTAATGATATCATACAATGCCTAATTAATCACTGCATGTACACATTGACTAGAAAAAGATTTTGCACAAGTAGGGAAAACCAGCATAGTTATTTTCTTTTCCACTGCTAGAGAGTACTTGTAAAAAAAGAAGAGGAAAGAAAATAGTTGAATGAAGCTACAAGGATCATCTTACAACTGTTACTCTATTTTCTCTGTCCTTCCTCTTCCTCCCGAGTATATTCATCTTCCAAGTGTTCATTTTTCTCTTGTGTTCTAATGTCACAGTTCAGCTTGTCTTTCTGACTTTTTTCATTAAAAAAAAAAAAGACATCTCCCATTTCCTGCTAGTATGAAATTTCTTTTAAGGGACAAGTTTTAAGCAAAATAAAAATGATTAAATAAAGTAAAGCTTACCACACAGTTTTAGTACCAATAAGCCTGTTGAGGAAGCAAAAGAACTCAAACTGAATACATGATTTACATCAGCAATAGCTACATATAAGTTTAATTCTAGCAAGTTATATGTAACATCATCTTCTCCAGTAAATGCAAATGTTCTCAAAGTACAAACATCTACGATTTGCTGTATTGCCTTTACTTCTGTGCTAAGAACACTTTACAAATAAAGGTCCTTATCATTTCTGCAGAAGCATGAGTTCATCAGCAGTGTCCGCATTTCACGGGATACGAAGATACTTGTACACAAAAACAAACTTTTGTGACCACTAAAGAAGGATTTTCAAGTGATCCCTACAAGGAACTGGGAACAGCACAAGTGTAAATCTAAAGCTGAGTCAGTGCCACCACATCTCTTCATCTGCTACTCTTTGAACTCACAGGCAGGGTCCCAAAAACTGAACAGTTCATCTTTACAGATTTCTAGTGATTTAAATACTAAACATGACACATAGCTGTTAAGAGACAAAAACATGTTCCATGTTAATCTCTTGCTACCTAAAACCAACTCAAAAATTCACAACTTGACTGTTCCTTTTATAAACACCACAGGGATTACTTTCAGGCCTTAGAAGGAGAGAAATATGAAGGAAATTTGGTATATGAGAGCAGGTGGGGCATGAGGGACTGGAAACTCTTGAAATACAACACTCCAGAAGAATTTAAGGTCAATTAGATTAATCTGAAGAGAATTAAAGAATGCTGAAGGTGCTGTTCAGCTTCAGAAACAAAGGGTGCCCCAGGAAGAAATTATATAACCAGCGTACTGTATCAATGCAAATTGGAAAAAGCAATTTCTGTTCATTGTATTAATATAAATTATGAGAAACAAGGAGTAGGAGGGTTGAACTGTGCACTGTTAGCATACCAAAACATTAGGAGCAACTTCTGTACCAAGAAGCTGAACAGATATACTGCCAAGAAAAAGCCAGTGAGGTTTCTGAAGATGATGCTAAAATAAAGGAGCTACAAATTAGGGGTGAATCCAGGTGGGTAAATCCAGGTACTGTTATTTTCTGGGTATATCTTTTCTATTTTACCACTTTTGTTCACAGAAGCCTGAAATTTACAGTTACAGGAAAGAATGTCTCAGAGTTTGGGTAGTGAAGACTGAAAACCAGAAACTTCACTATCATCAAAGATTCATACCTGTAAATGCCCTTGAAGTAGTCTGTGGCAGAATTAACAGAGCTAAACCATTTAAAATATATTAAAAGGCTTGACAATGTAACAGAGTCTTTACAAAGGGTATTATCAACCAGAAATCTACAGATGAGCCTAGGAGATCTGGAGAAGGAAAACTGCAAATTAAAATTGGAACATGAAGCTGATATAAAACTTCCCAAGTAACACCAAGGATGTAAAACACACACACGACAGGACAGGCTGGATTTTGCAAAATCCCAGAAAGTAAAGTTTCAAAGCCCTATAGACTCAAGGAGCTAGAATACAATTTACCTTATACATAAATAACACACTTCAAGAGAATATTTTCATTTCTAGAGGATCTAAAGACCAGTGTTTGATATTTCTTTAAAAATGATTTGAAGTTGGTAAGACATAAACCTTGCTGCACCCTTGCAGTCTAGTATGCAATCAGTACAAGTCCTGATCTATTATGTGTTTGGTCTCTTTCAATAGCCTCTCCTGACTCCATCAAGCAAATTAGTACGCTTTATGCAAAACAAATAAATATATAAGCCCCTAAGCCTTATCATTAAACAGAAATTACACAAAAGGGAGGACAATCTGTGAGCTGTTTCACACATGACCTAATTTTTTTGAGTACAAAGCTGTATCACAGTTCCCTTCACGTATCAGAAAGGTAATGAATTTAACTTTATGAAGAGATTACAAACCTTAAACCAACTATTCACCACTGGAGCTATTTATCTGGTGGTCCTTGCTTTTCCCTGTGCATGTCTTGTGTTTTTTTTCCTCTAGAAGATGGCAATGTAAATGCATTGTTTATGGAACTGCTCTCTAACCAGTGATTTTCCATGCCATATTTGTGCAGTTTGTTATTGCTGTGTAAACACCTTGCATTTGATGTTTTTGAATAGCACCTTATTTTTCCAGCTGATACCTACAATTTATCAAGATTATTTTGAATTCTAATCCTGTCCTGCAATGCACCTGCAGTCCTTCCCAGCTTGGTATTGTTGCAAATTTAATAAGTATACACTCTATTCCATCATTCAGATCATTAATGAAAATACTGAAAAATACTGAGTCACCACAAATCCCTGCAGAATTCCTTTCAATAAATCTTATTTTGATAGGGAGCTACTTCTTAAATACAGTTTCTAGTTTTCCACCCTGCCTACTGTAGTTGCATGTTTACTGTATTTCCCACCTTGCTTAAAAGCATGCCTTGTGTGAAAGTGTCAAAGCCATATGAAAAACAAAATATAACACTTGAGGCTTTTCCTCTGTCCACAAGGCCACTGCAGAAGTAAAAGACACGATCTTTTTGACAAATCTACGCTGATGGCTATTCTTCTTTCTTGTACTTTCAGGTTTTAAAGATGCAGCATGTGTCTACTTGTTCCAGGACTGAAACGCTGATGAGAGCACACCCCTTTAGCCTATATAACCACCACTTCTCTCTCCCTCCTCTTTAAAAACCAGCATTATGTCTTCTCTACTCCAGTTCTCCAATATCTCTACTCATTCTCCACAAGACTACAGAGACAGACAAAAATATTATCAGTTTAATACCTTGGAATGGAGCTAATTAGAAACAGTTAGCTGAAAAACCCAACCAATCAACCAAAAAACCCACCACACCTAATTTACCTGAATATTCTTTAATTTGTTTCTTCCATCTTTTTCTGACAGTCAGGAAATTACTGTAATAACCACCTGGCTGAGGCTGACTTCTACAGTGAGGAATCACACAAAGAAGAAAGGTTCTCTTACCCTTCTTCCCAAGATTGTGTTTCATGTTCACTCTCAAAGATTCCCTCTGGCCTGGCATTAGGTATCAGTTTCACCATCCTGGTTCAAATCCCTTCCAGAAGAACCTCTCTCCTGGTTTCCTTTTGTACATTCAGTCACAGAACTTGTCACCAGCCCCTTCCAACAGCAATCTCAATTGCCAGTCTGGCTGCACAAAGTATCAAATCACCTGAAATCCCTATTATTCAAGACTTCAGTATTGTACCTCCAGTTGCCCACTGAAGATCTCATCCACTGAATCTTACCAGAGCTCTGAGTAGCTATGATAATTTTCAGAGCAAACAGTTCTTTTTTTCCTCTAATAGTTACCCAGAGGCCTTTAAGGGTCCCTCTTCTTCTACAATTGTGACCTTGGATAAGGCACCGCCTTAAATTACTAGGGAACAACTCCTTTCTAGTTTGCTCTTTCTAATCAAGATTTACAACTTTATTTTCAACAGCATATAGTTTTTGCAGTTATGAATTTGCAACACAATTTTGAATTTTTTTAATGTCACTTTATGTCCTTCTATCGTGTCATAATTGGTCACAACAGTGTCATGTGAGTACAATGTGGTCCAGTGTGGTCACAATTGGTACAGCGTTTATTAGAGAGCATCAGTAAATACCCCAAACCAGACTGCTTTCATTTGCAAAACCTGAGGTATGGAATTTCTATGACACTGTAAAGTTCGTAAACACTTCTAGAACCCTACATCATCCTTCATAACTGTTAGAGCTATGAAAAAAATATCCAGCGTTTGACTATTCAAATAATTGCAAAAGAAGCTGTTTTTCTAAACAGGTAGATGGAGAAGTAAAGCTCCGAATACAGTGGGAGCTGAAAGCACTGGCAGTACAGACCCTCAGTGCTCTAAGAAATCAATGGTAACTGCGGGCTCTCAGCACCCTTAAAGATGACTACAGATTGGCTTCTTTCCTATGCACGTCAGTCAGCATTGTATCAGGTTAGTTTGTAGCTCTGAGGTTTAAGATGTCATTTGTCATCTTCACCGAAAGGTCATTTCCACCGATTTGCTGCACGACTTACTTTCTGGTTCCACTGAGAACATATTTCTAATTTAAAAAACCTAATAAACAGTTACATATTTTAGCAGATTATTGATGAGTATTGCCTGGAGGGAACCACAGGATGAAAACTTTGGCATCCTATTGACTATAAAATGACAGAGACTGCTACAAAATCTTATTTATGTAAAAAACATTTGCTATGGATATTTATTAATACACAATTGCAAGTTTCCAGTACCATTTTATGTTATAAATGTTAAAATAAGTTGCTGAAACTTGAATCCTTTAACGACTGTTGATGGCATTTGCAGGCACTTCACACAGAATTGAGATGCTCAATTTTCCGTAATAATTTCTAACTCAATCAATACATATGAGCTAAACAAGTTTAATCTTGGTGAAATTTAATTTAGGCATGGACAACATTCAGAGAAAATCACGTGAGGCATGCCTACATCTCTATGCAGAAATCTGTCTTTATATGTCAATTTTAATTTATCATTTCAGAGAATAAATATTCCTATCTTAAGACCCTGTGTCATGCTATTATTATTTGTTGATAGTTCTCTTTATAGTTCAGTTTTCTCTTGACCTTTGTCCACTATTATTCAATACATACATATCTCCATTTTAATAAAAATGTTTTCTGTTATCATCTCATAAATATTGAAGAGAAACTATTTAACACAAAAAAGAGCAAATATAGCTAACCCCTCAGAGAAACAAACATTGTGAAACCGACTTCTTGATCTAGCCAATTTAAATGAAATAGATATGTTCATAATATTGCCTAAGTATAGAATCGTATTAATATTTATCACTGAAATTATCAAATCAGCTACTGGAAGCGTGTGGAGGTATAAATGATAATAACAAAGATTTTAAGAAAACTAGTACTAAAATCAGATGCCCTTGTATACAATGTTTCTCTGCCAGTTTGAAATATACTCAGGTAAAAATAACACCGATATGAAAATCCTTCACTAGTCTGCACTCAGAAAACATTGTTACTGGAGCTAATGCAAGTTACATCTGATATAAAACTTTTCTTTGAGTCTCAGTTCTCTTTAATATTTATACACATTTTACAGGAATCTGTTTTTACTGATTTGTTCTTCTGTCTCTCCCTTTCAGTACCTATCACTGCCTAGCGCTGTCATACTCCCTGCCTGTTCTGGCCAAATCATTTTGGTTCCCATTCCACCATGTATTTGTAGTTATAAAATATTAAAGAATCTTAATACATGATAGTCTTAAAACATATAATGAGGATTATAAATACAGAATACAGGAATAGAAAACCAAATTCTCACATACACAGAAATAAATTGAGAATAACTCCCTTTACTTCAGTAAGCTACTTGAAGACTTAGGTGTCAGAATAAATTAAAAGTGAAACAATTCTTATAGGTAAGCAAACCCAAATCAAAGAGGAGTCTCAAATATGATTCTATATTTCATATCCAATACTTTCAGTATACATATATGGTATATTTTTAAAGCAAATCCATTATAAGGACAGCTGAAATAAAATCTACTGTTTAGTAAATAAATTCTTTATCTTTACCAAAATACTGATTTTTTATCTCCTTAACTCGGTTCTAGAAGCAGAAATCTTCTGTTCTTAAAAGACTTCACTCCAGTTCATAAAAGACTTCACACTGATGTCAAGTTCTTAAAATCAATTTAAAACACTATTTATTTTGGCCAGCCTGGTTTTTCCACAACTGTCACTATTACCAGTTCTTCTATTTTCACTGAGAGGAGGTTAAATGCAATGAAAAATGAGGAGTGCCAGTTACGCTGCAAGTTTTTAGAAGTTTAGTGGTTGAAAAAGTTCCTTCTAACAACTGGCCACCGGCATGTCTGATTCTTCATAAAATCTGTTTGGTAGTGATCATGCAAACAGAGGTGGTGGCCTGCGCTGTACTCCTAAAGCACCTGCACAGTCCTTTAGGAGCTGCTGGCTCCTTTTGGGCCAAGGGAACCACCAAGAGTCTGAGATCATTCCATCTCACAACCAAAGAACACATGATCGCCTCAGGATCAATCTGCACACAAATTTCTGGTATGTGAAGAAAATACTATAGTTTACCAAAAAAGTAAACTAAAAAACTATTTTCTAAAACATTTCAGCAAATAATTTTTTTTTGTTTCACTTTCGAGCTTTTTCCCAAGAATTTAAAGAATTTCTCAAAGTGAAGAAAACTGCTAAGCAAGATGTTCTTCTAGATGAAGTAAATTTTAAAATTGCTTATTTGGAGAAAATATTATCGCCCCCCACCTTTTTTTAAGACCTCACTAATCCAAATTTGCAATATAGTTCACCCAGAAATACATTCTTTAGGAGAAAAAAAAATAGTATGCTTTCAAAACCCTCGTCCAGCTCTTGTACAAACCCATTTCCCAGGTTATTCCTGACTGGACACAAAAGTGTCATCTCCCATCCTTAGCATTTGTGGCAAAGGATCACACACAATAGAACAAAGTGTTCAGTGAACCTGAAATCAGAGAGGGCCTCGTGTACACCATTTGGGCAGAAATAACAATTCCGTTCTCCTTCCCAGCAACCACAAATTTTCTGGATCCCTTTCCACCTATTACTGAAGATGCTCGGTCCTATAATGTTTCTTACACTGGAACTGAGAGTATTATACTTTTCCTCCATTCTTTTTCATTGACTCATCTCTTTCATTTTCTACAAAACAATGGTGGTGTAGACAAAATCTTTCACTCTCAAACCTTGTTTTAAAAGAAATGAAATACTGTCACAGAGTAGCTGTTTGCATGCCACTACAAAATGAAAGCTGTCCTCAATCCCAGCTGTTAAAGAGCAAATGGAACAGAAACAGTAGGAATGCCTAAAATTGAACTAAACCTATTATTTCTTCTTGGACAAATTGAAAATATGTTGCATTAGAATAACTTGAAAAGATTTACCAAGTCGTGATCATTCCTCTGTAACCTGTAAAAAAAAATACAAATTGGTTGCACATTTTTTAAAGCCACACCAAGTCTAGAGGAAGAACAGCCTAACTCTAGTAGGAACCTGTAACATATTTAAGGGAAGAAAAGAAAGAGAAGAAAAACAATAAATTATTTTAAAAAATATAGTTAATGGTAAACTTCGTGCTACACTGAGTTTCTCATATATACATAACTGCGTAAGAGTAAAGCACTTTAGAATTTTAATTTTTTAAAAAAGCTCATTAAATAAAAAAAAAAGCTCAAAACAGCACCTGTTTTTTCCTGCTGCACCAATCAAGTTATTTCTCAGAGAGAAAGAGCTTGTGAATGTCTTCGAGGCATTATTTGATTAAGTTGACAATATTATGTGAGCAATGGTTGAGTACCCACTGTGCTGTACTTTTGACCAAATTGATTTGTGTAATGAACACTTGCTCTGTCTCTTCTCCAGCCTGAACAGGGCTCTTGATTTAACCAGTGGTGCTGGAAGCCAAGTGAATTTACAGCCCCCACAGTCATTCTCTCTCAATCTGGAGAGAATAGCAGCAGCAGTACATGAGCAAGCATAATTCAATACATTGTGCTATAAGCGCAGAAAATAATATCAGAGAGCTCTGCAATATACCTGTTTGATTTGATTTGTAAACCTGATAAAAAAGCAATCGAGAAAAGTTCAGCAGAAAAAATATATATGCATCCTGAGCAAAAATGTAACCATACTGAATGTGTACAAAGAACTGAAAAAATCATGCATAGTAAATCAACTTCATATATTCCTTAGATAATACTGCACATTTTCCATTTAAAAAGGGTCTAGATTCTGAAAAGTTACCTTTCCATTGAAAAGTGAGCAAAGAGAATAATTTAAAACTGAGTTTGGGACTTTCTGAAAATATAATTTCCCAAATATATAACAGTGTACTGACACATGCGATGGGCTTGTATCTTTCCTGTTTCCTTAAGGAGATTGGCTGATTAATTAATCATACTGGTTTTGATAAATTTACATTCTGAAAAGTCCCAGCCCTGCTATGTGCTTCCCAGAAGTATAACAACATAGAGGAAAAGGAGTTATCTACACAGACACATCTGTTTGTACTTAAATGCTTACACAAAGGTGTACATATGAAAAAAATATATCACTGTGCTTTGTTACAACTGTGATAAAAATCACCAGAAGTATCAGTGACTTTTCTTGTCAACTACACCTCTGCTATCCTTTTCTCACGAGTAAAGACCAACAGTAAATTCTCATTGCTTTCAAGATATTACAAGGTGAGATTATTTTTTCAAATCAGTTCTAAAAATAAAAATATTTTAAGTATCTCAAACTGCAAGGCACACAGTTCATGCCACACCAATTTATCCCCTTCAGAGTCCACTTCTGAAGACAATGTGCACAGTTCTTTGTGCTTATCTAGTGCAAAGTGCACATAGATGTGGGACTTGCTGTTATGCACAAAGAAATGTAACAGTATAATCATGATTGCATTTGTAATGTTGCTAAATGTCCAGTGTAACTGTGAATATTTCATACTCTAGGAACGCTCGGTTTCAGAGATACTGAGACTTAAACCCTGCAGGGGAAAACCTGACCCTCTTGTTTTCAGTAGTAAAATTTCCTTTTAGTTCAGCTGGGTCAGAGCTTCACCCCAATATTATACCCACTTGACAAAATAATTTCACCTTTCCCATTAATTTCACCTAATTTCCCAGATTACAAAAGGTATAATGTTCCTATTTCCATATCCTTTACAAAAGCATTTTACTATCCAAAGCACCAAACGAAAACAAACCAAAGCAATTTCTTTGTCACCATCCCCTATAACAGTGCTGAAAAGAAACAGAGAGAGCAGCCAGGTCCCTGTTGTGCTCGGCCCTCTTGTCCTGTCTCTAAAGCACTATCACTCTGGCTACTGTCCAGTCTATTAGTGCCTAAGAGCACTCCTCCCTTCCATTTCACTGCTGGCAAAAGTATGTTAGATATTCACTTGTACCTATTATTCTTATTAATAATTCACATCTTTAAAAGTTGAGATTAAACGTGAGAGACACTTCACTTGCAAACTGTGTGGTGTTTTGGTGACCCAGGTGATGAAGCTGGACAGAGTAAGCCTGATTGCTTTGTATGGGCAGAATAGATTTATTCATCACACTGTGCTTCCCAAGAAAACCATTGCTTCATGTAGAATGGCATTTAGAATCAAAGGCAAGAAAAAGCAGCTGCTCTTCTGTACGAGCTAGTCCAAACTTCCAACAACCTAATGAGAGCATTTACCTTAAATGAGTTTCGTATCAGATAAGGAAGTTCACCTTTCCTTTCTCTCAGACATAGGGCACCGGAATAGCCCCTACACAATTCCAGCTCTGCATGTCTCATACTACATTCAACACAAGTGTGTGTGGTCTGAGCAGTAATGAAGTCTGACAAGAAAACTTTATAGATGCAGTAAGAAAGATTATCAACGACAGGCCCATATGGCAACTCACCCAATCACTGATAGCAAACCCTGGATCACGAGCGATGCCATGACTCCAGGGGGCTGCCAGGGACACTTGGTGTCCAGGTCATCTGGCAGCAACAGCCAATCATGCAAATGCCTTTTGAAGGTGGTCAAGAGTCACGCCACCCCTTGGCTCCACCAGCAGCAGTGTCATTTGAGAGAATCCTACCTTGCATGCCGATGTCAGTCAGAGGCAGGGTGTTGGCAGCCTGTCTACAATGATGATACTGGTCAAGGGGGAGGGTGTCAGGAGGCAGGGTGTCAGCACACCTTTCTTAAGTGAGAAGAGACAAGCACCTCCCTTCTGAATATTTTATGTTAGAGGTCCTTGATCAGTCAGATGAATACAATTTACTACCAGGAAGATGATGTAAGGTGGTTTACTCTATCTGGGACATTTGTTTTAGATATACTACAACACACAAGCATAACCTGGTAGAATCCCTTAATCAAATTTACAAGCAAATGAAAAAGAACCTGAATAATTTTGTGCTTTGCTTCAGCAGTTTCTATGGTTCCTGCTATTGAACGTGCTTTGGGGCTTCAGCATACTGAGTATTGTTCCAGGTTGTGGACTTTAAAGCAGTACTGATTATTTCTTTCATTTCTAGATGAATGCATTCTGGATGCTGATACCACAGGCTACAGGAAAGCAGTGCTATTATCGTGATAGCTTATGCATAGAAAGCTAGCAGCCTAAATAAGAGATCATTAATTTTGAGGACAGACAGGAGCAATAAGATAGGTTTCTTAAGCTTCTGGTACTGCAGGGCAACCAAAGAGTTATTAATTACTTGGCTACACTAATTATTTCCCCAATCTATCTTCCTTAACAATATGGAATATAGCCTTCACATAGTGCTTTACGTTGTCATTGCTGGCTCATCATTTTTCTTCTAAAATAGTCAGCAGGATATCAGGGAATAGCATATCAATTATGTTTGGAGTAGAATCACCAGAAACCATAAATGTTTCGGATTCTAAATGTGTTGTCTCAAAACTTAGGCAAAGTTTTCTGCTGTAAAGAGCAGATATGATTTTTAAAAGAATATTAATGATATTTTAATAGAGTTTTGAGTAACTCAGCAGTTGTCAAGTTCAGTTAAGGACATCCAATTGATATCAGCATATCAATAACTTGAAATAGGAAAAGGAATTCTAGAAGGTTGCCTTAATGCAATATTTATTGTTAGTATCGATTCAATAACTATTTCTGCCTACTGATCTCATCCATGAGTATCACAACAACAGCAATTAACAAAACTGTTCTCTAATCTGCTGCACCCTGGCTCCATTAGCCAAGAAGGAAATGCATACACTCTATGCACATTTGTAGAAGTTCATTCTACATCTACAAAAATGAAATTATTGTAATATTTTCATAAGATAATTTAAAAATAAATACCTTGGGTTTAATCTTAAAAAAAATATAAGCAGACACACTAGGAAACATTTTACCCATCAAAGGACAAAAGCATTAATTTCATCCAAATGAAGCATCTTAAGCAGTGATACACAGACACAAAGAAATACTCAATTAGTTTTGTTATTCCTCTTTCATCCATTAGTCAGAAGACTATTATTTCTGATGTAATTCTTGTTGCTCTTTCAAAGGATTTCAATAACAGGAATGAAGTGCTTAACTTTGTTTCAACACCTGAAAGACTCAGGCAAAATCAAGAAAGGCAACAAATGAAAATGTAAAAAAAAAAACCCCACAAAAATAAAGAAATCTTGATTAGAGTTGATTAAAGGTTTTGAATGGGAGCTCTAGCTTCACACTGCACAAGCTTGTTTGATAAATCCATCAAAAAGCACCAAAAAATTACTTGCTCATGTCATTTTGCCACAGATTACTCAACACACGTCCTAAATTCACCTCTATTATTTCTCCCATGATGGAGCTTGTTTCCTCTTATGTGCCTAAAAGGAAATATAATGCTAAGGGTCTGGTTTCATGATCAGCTAAAGCCCCAACAACACACGTGACAACGTCCTGCCTTTCGTGCCACCTTGGGACTAAGGTTCCTTCCACCCTGCCTTGAGTTTACTCCAGTGCTTGTACAGATGTGTGTTGGTTCAGACCCACTGATCCACCTGGAAATTTACACCTTGTAACATGAGTTTGTGAGCTGATCCAAATCATAACTGAAGAAAGGGACACAAATATGTAGATGATGTGGGCCAAGAGAAAGCTAGAGGACAGGTCTATTCCTTTCTATGGCAGCACAAGCTTAGGTCACCTTAAGCCACTATGGAAACTGCCGCTTTCCCTGACCACAGAGAATAATTTCAGGGATTACGGGGTTATACAGATAAATTATATAAAACTGCCTCTGGAAGTGTTAATGGGGAATTGATATGACACGTTCTAAATATCCAAAAATACAGATCTGCCATGTAGAAATGTGCACCAGTAAGTAATAGAGTTTAAGTGAAGAGTGGTAAAATAGATTAAGAAATATAGAAATGTTTTGTAAAGCTTACATAATAGTTATGAAAGTTCTACAAGTTCTAAAATACCTTCTTCTAAGTTACTCTTTGAAAGGCAATCCCACACTGGCAATAAATCAGGACACAATGCTTTTGAGACCAAGACTTTCTGACTGATGCAAAGCTTGTGGCAATAACTTGGTTACTGGAAATCCACTCATTCTCCCTAAATAAGTTCTATCCATCTCAGTTATTACCTTAACATATGAAGAAATTATTCACAAAACAAGAGAACTCAATACACAGGAAGGTGACTGTACTTTTACCTGTGGTCATTCATGCAGCATAAGCATCACTGTTACAATACAGAATGAGAGTCTTTTTTTAAATGTTCAAATTAGCTTAAAAATTCTTGCAAGTCTTATCCGTCATAAGTCAACATTATAAAAGGTTGCAAAGCTGCAATAAAACTTATTAAATTTTTGTTCTGGCAACAGGCTCTATCTGGACAAAAATATCTTTTAAAGCCTGTGACTTCCTTGTACAATGCTGCGACGTTTAACAATATTTGTCTAAATGAGAAATCATTAATGAAATACTATGCTACACAGCTTCAAAGGACATTACTTTTTTAAAAAGAAAGGGAAGAGGTGTCTTTAGACAGAACATTTGCAGGTGTAGCTACGAAGAGTTGTTTAGAAAGCAACGTTTACGCTCAGCTGGAATCAATGTACTCTAGTTTCTGGAATTCTCCCCCTGAACCAGACTTATGTCATGCATGTAAAGTCCCTTTTTGTAAGAGCTGTGTTGACACAACCAACCGCTGAGTGAACTTGTGAGAGCAGAGTTTCATGCTGAGAGAGAATGGTTGATTGCTGCAGTGCAAGCTCATGAAAAGAAAGAAAACGTGGCAGCATGATAAAAGATTTTTCATTGTTTGACCCCTCACCTATTCCTGAATTCCTGAATGTGACTTTCCATTTGCTCACTTGCATGTCTTAGCCCAAGGAGTCAATTCCTGAACCCTCTAAAACACAGAAGAATTTGAGGATTCTCCATGTCACAAAAAGACACTTTCTAAATCACACTGCTCTTTTTATACTGAAGTATGCACCAACTTAAAGAGCAGTTCAGCTCCCATGCAGGATAGTAATTTTTCAAACTTAGTTTACTGCTATTCCATGAAAAAATAGCTGGATTTATTTTTCTTATTGGTTAGGTTTAGTACTCTCACATCTTAGCGTGCTGCAACCAAATGCAAGCACCGTTTCAAGAGAAACACAATGTTTTGAATGGAAAAGCATGTCTGTGCCTGCTATGCTCTGATGCCATCCTTTCCATAGAACACTAAATGCACTAGCACAGTCAAGGGAGCGCGTCCCAAGTTTTCCACTTGCCCAACCAAACTCAGAGAAGTTCATGTCATGGAACATAATGTTTTATGTAAACCAGAACCAGACTTTTCCATCCTTCTGTTCGAGCTCATCCAACACCTTTCCTTCATTAATATGGAAGATGATTTAAATTTTTAGAAAATATCCCTTTCCCTTCCCTTCTCCCACTTAAAAAAAAAAAAAAAAAAAAAAAAAAAAAAAAAAAAAGGAAAAATCCAGAGAGTACTGGATGGTTCAATGAATTTGTAAAGGGCTTAAATCACCAATTCAAATCTAGCTGTGAATGCCAATCTCATAGTGACTTCTGCTTGATCATAGGAATGCTGCTTGTTACAGAGTCTCACCAATGTAGCTTTTACTGCAGAATCAGGCAACAACTTTGGTTACGGATACTCAAGTTTAAGGAAACATCTACTGAAGATGTGAAACAGAATTCAGATATTCTCGAAATCAGGTTTTCCTTTCTTGGAAAAGGGAAGTTCTCAGGAAAGAGAGCAAATAAAACATTATCTAATAGCAACACTGAATCAGGAGAGTTGGCACTGAGAGTTTAAAGCAATTTCCTATCTTT